>NC_052511.1:17456235-17641235 GCF_014356525.2 Nilaparvata lugens | reverse complement strand
TCAATGAGCAAGGAAAGTTGTGTGAGTGTACCACACCAGATTTTTTTAATAGGAGCTTGGTTTAAAAAAAAATACATTTAGAGGTTTCAGTGTTTGAAATTACGGTATTGTCACAGAGGAATATTGCGACTAATAATAAATTGAATTGAATAGCACTTTTCATATTTTGTAATCATGTTTCGATAGCCAAAAAGCGGCGAGCGTCGATCAACTCGTGGAGTCGCGCGAGGGAGGAGGCTTTCGCCAAGAACAACAAACGACGGCAGACGCTGCAGGGACCGGCGCTCATTCCCCCCGCCTACCCCGCCACGGGGTACACCACCGTCTATACCACGGCTCATGACAAGGACAATATTGCATCTAACAACAGGGTAAGTAGGCCTATTCAGTCATTGATCTCGTTCCTGGTTGTGTGTGCATGATAAGAATATAAATATAATTTTAAATCCTTTTCCAAGAATCGACAATTATTTTTTGATACTCTGTCGATTTATAAAAACACTTCACTAGAATGAGCTACTTTTTTACAAATTAATAAAAACAATATGAAAACTTGTAGTATTCTTTATTATTTGAAATTTTACAACGATTTCATATTATGATGAGAGCTATACACTTTGTAGAACGAGAACCTTTTTCCCCTCATGGAGGGAAATCCACTTGACATGTTCTACACCCCTATCTCATTCACACTGAATCATGTACTGTGATTATTCGGTAACTCAGATAGATATTTCTAATTTTTGAAATAACTTATCACTCGTATACCGGCAGCCATTGCAAATTTGGGAAAGGTACAGTTTTTTTCAGATAAACAATCATCAGAACAATTCAGATTGATGGAATTATTTATATTATTATCGGTGTGTAACGATAAAGAAAACGTAGCATAAGAAGATATCTCGTGGTATATAGGTCATTTATGTTATCCAAATTCCAACCCTGAAACTATTTTAGCACTAATAGGATATTGGGGATGATATTCTACATCCGATTCTGACGTTGAATTGGGAATTTGAGAAAGTTGCGATTTTACACGAATTGGCAACCTTGTAATTTCTTCGGATGGAGGGCCAAGTCTCGACTTATTTTACAATGACTATAACTCAAGCCAATTACAACTAATGTCTATTTTTACTGTTTTGTTCGTGTGAGAGTGTGAGTGTGGCACAGTATGAGTACAGTGACTTCAAATAAAGTATAAGAGACTACCAGCGTCACATAGCTTCACGAAAAAGAACTACTAGAACTACCGGAAACTACTAGAAATTCCACTGAGCCAACAGTGGAATTTGGAACATGAACGAACCATACCTTGAGATATATTCTTATGCTCTATTTCTTTATGGTATAACTGAGAGAACAAATTGTTCATTATTTTGTTTAATTGATATTTTGTGTTAATCTTGTTCAGCACCACTCATTCGGCGACAAGCGTCACATGCCAGTTCGCCGTGTCTCGAGTGACGGCAACCGTGACCCACTGGTGGCACACAGAGCGTCCCTGCTGGCTGTGCCCGGTCTACATCCGACGTCCGGCGTCGGGTCCGACGTCGGATCGTGTAGGCAGCTGGACCTGTCTCTGACGTCACCCGCCGACACGACAGCAGCCGCAATGTCTGACGACATTTCGCCAGAATGCGTGTCGCCTGCCGTGCTGCTTGTACCACCGCCCTATCCCGAAGCTTCCGATGAGGTGGGCTGCAATTCCTGTCAAATTATATATTGTTTTATTTATTCCTCAAAACACTTTAATCATAATCCCCTTCAATTTTGACCAGATACACTCATTTTATTGAAAGACTAGAGACAAGATAATTATATACGATCGCATATAAAGAGCGATTATGACTAAAGTCATAATTTATTTATTTATTCAGCGTATGGCAGATATACAACACAATAAAGCTCATGAGTCTCAAATGCCTACATTCATATACACTGTATAATAATTTCCAATTTTTTGGGAAGTTGTGTAGTTTTCGGTCAGGATAACATATATAAGTTTGTCTGACCGCCATTATTTGCTAGCCCATTTAGTCATAATAGTATGACTAATTGAAAATTTTTCAATTGATAGTGATTCGAATGTAATATTGTTGTTTTCTATCCAGTTTCTCAACTCTCAAAATTCAAAATTCTTAGTTTCTGTTGTTTTTAAGTGAAAAAGGAAAGTGGAATCATAACTTCATTTCGGACTCTTTTAATATATTACCGGTATTCAAATTTGGGAGAGAAATAATACAAGGAGTATCCTTGTAAAAATAAAATAATAAATTAATAATATAATCAAGACCACGGGTAAAAAACTAGACTGAGACTATACCATTTATCTCCCAAATTTTGTTAACAAGTTTATGTTGTTTTAAGTATTATTAGGTTATAAAATCACAGATCACTGCTCAACACTCGTCTGAAAAAACACCTCGTGTTTCTGAGGATGACCACTAACGTAAAGTAACTGAGAAAGCTGAACGTTAGTGGCAGTCAACCTTGAATTACTATACTGTGCCTATTCTGTGGAAGTCAGATGATGATTACTATTTATTTATTCCATTTACACATGCACAAAATCAAAACAATTATTGGAAGAGAAACAACAGAATTAATCCAAATTATGATGATTATATTTGTATGGTAGGTAAGCAGCACATCGAAGAGCGACCAGGGCATCCAGATCACAGTGGTAGAAGACACCACGGAAGACGACAAACAGCCGCAATCGCAGCCGCAGCCGCAGACGGCCGACAGCCGCAGCGGCCAACGGGTGCGCATACGACTGTGCGACACACGACTCGACTCGGGTATAGGCGACGACAAACACAGTCAAGAGTCGCAGCCCAGTTCGAGCGGTGCTTGCGACGAGCATGGCCTAGCCGACGACAAGCACAGTCACCCCTGTCACGTGCCTCCTTGTGACGTCATCCCCCCCATAGACAGTCATCAGGTCGTAGTTCAGGTGCAGCATTCGGCCGCTGATATGTCCTAGTAGTCAATGAATAATTAGCTTAGTTCTGACTCAACTCATCGTGATCAACTAACTACATAGTTCAGACGGACAAACTCAAGATAGATATATAGATACAACTCAAGTTATAACTGTTTTAGAATTTGAGGTGTATTGTCCTGGGGTCAGTTTCACCATAGATAGAAGATGGCATAAGATATCAAAATATTTCATTATATTTAATTTATTCATTTATAACAATGAATTTAAATGAAATATAGCTATATTTTCTCTAAGGTTCTACTTCAAACGGTTGGCATTGCTTGAATGATGGGAAGCATTGATATTTTTATTTTAATGGAACATTTATAGTTCAAAGTAAAGATTCATATGTCAACTTCTGCTTTATTTCCAAATAGGTTTTGTGAAACTTCAATGTGTTTTCCAACGATTTTTGTTCTGTCAGGCAGGAGGAGAATAACTCGGTTGATGTTCTGTCATTTAGAAAAAGTTGGTCCCGGCTGCCTAAAAAGCAGTCGTTAGGTCATGTCAGAGGCCCTGAAATTGATCAGTTGCGACCTGAAAACTCTGACACCAGACCTGAGCCAGCCAGGTCATTTGATATTATTATTACTATCAAGAAAAATATCAGGGAGAAAGAATACATCAGTATTTTAATTTGTATTTTTTCAAATACCATAGAGATCTATATGAAAAACTATTCCATTATTTTTAAATTATCATTAATTCACTAATCAGCTATCGATAAGGGAATGAACTTTCAAGCTCAATATGATAACGATGTCAAATCAACAAACTTTTAAGATACAAGTTGTTCAAATTCAAGCGTTGTTTGGCTCTTGAGGTTCAATTTACACCACCATAGGAACCAATTATTGTACTCTAGTTTTGCCTGGCAGAGTAACCCCGATTCCCAATGATTTTTACTCTGCCAGGCAAAACTAGAGTACAATAATTGTTTCCTATGGTGGTGTAAATTGAACCTCAAGAGCCAAACAACGCTTGAATTTGAACAACTTGTATCTTAAAAGTTTGTTGATTTGACATCGTTATCATATTGAGCTTGAAAGTTCATTCCCTTATCGATAGCTGATTAGTGAATTAATGATAATTTAAAAATAATGGAATAGTTTTTCATATAGATCTCTATGGTATTTGAAAAAATACAAATTAAAATACTGATGTATTCTTTCTCCCTGATATTTTTCTTGATAGTAATAATAATATCAGATGACCTGGCTGGCTCAGGTCTGGTGTCAGAGTTTTCAGGTCGCAACTGATCAATTTCAGGGCCTCTGACATGACCTTACGACTGCTTTTTAGGCAGCCGGGACCAACTTTTTCTAAATGACAGAACATCAACCGAGTTATTCTCCTCCTGCCTGACAGAACAAAAATTCGTTGGAAAATACATTGAAGTTTCACAAAACCTATTTGGAAATAAAGCAGAAGTTGACATATGAATCTTTACTTTGAACTATAAATGTTCCATTAAAATAAAAATATCAATGCTTCCCATCATTCAAGCAATGCCAACCGTTTGAAGTAGAACCATAGAGAAAATATAGCTATATTTTTATTTAAATTCATTGTTATAAATGAATAAATTAAATATAATGAAATATTTTGATATCTTATGCCATCTTCTATCTATGGTGAAACTGACCCCAGGACAATACACCTCAAATTCTAAAACAGTTATAACTTGAGTTGTATCTATATCTATCTTGAGTTTGTCCGTCTGAACTATGTAGTTAGTTGATCACGATGAGTTGAGTCAGAACTAAGCTAATTATTTATTGACTACTAGGACATATCAGCGGCCGAATGCTGCACCTGAACTACGACCTGATGACTGTCTATGGGGGGGATGACGTCACAAGGAGGCATGTGACAGGGGTGACTGTGCTTGTCGTCGGCTAGGCCATGCTCGTCGCAAGCACCGCTCGAACTGGGCTGCGACTCTTGACTGTGTTTGTCGTCGCCTATACCCGAGTCGAGTCGTGTGTCGCACAGTCGTATGCGCACCCGTTGGCCGCTGCGGCTGTCGGCCGTCTGCGGCTGCGGCTGCGATTGCGGCTGTTTGTCGTCTTCCGTGGTGTCTTCTACCACTGTGATCTGGATGCCCTGGTCGCTCTTCGATGTGCTGCTTACCTACCATACAAATATAATCATCATAATTTGGATTAATTCTGTTGTTTCTCTTCCAATAATTGTTTTGATTTTGTGCATGTGTAAATGGAATAAATAAATAGTAATCATCATCTGACTTCCACAGAATAGGCACAGTATAGTAATTCAAGGTTGACTGCCACTAACGTTCAGCTTTCTCAGTTACGATAACTTTCAACCCCGTTTCAATCTTCATAGACTTAATCAGTTGATAATCCTCTATCCATAAACCAATGGATGTTTTAGCGCCGACTATAACTTAAAACTGTAAATGTATTCATAGATAGCCGAATGAATTTATAGAGAAGAACATTACTAGAATGTCTGTAATATTTTTTCATTTCAATTTCTTACTTACTGCTCTGAACTTATATCTTTCATAATGTTTGTATTAAGTGTAATATACGTATTTGTCGTGTGTATAATATGTACAAGTGTAGATTACAGTATATTAGCTGTTTGCCGATATAGTATAGGGTGGATTGGGAATCTACCAATTTAGCGAAAATTGGTATGTTTCTGGTTTACCAGGGTAGTATATAAATAGTTAATGAACTATAGCAGTCAATTAGTATTGTATTATCTTTAGACAATGACTTGTAATATAGTGAAAGACTATTGTTATTTTACCATTAAATGAAAAAATGTTCCGTATAAATAATATTGTTACAGTGGTCAGGCACAGGGTATGTAATTACAAAAAAATAACTTAAAATCTACAAAAAGTGTGGATCTCAAACCTACTGATCTCAATAATTTTATTATTGTTCTATTGAAGCAATGATGAAACAACAATAATAGAATAATAATATGGATTTAGTAAGTGTTTATGATTTTTTTCTGTACCGATGAATGTAAGTCTTATAAAATTATAAGATATTTCATTCTATTGAAGTAAATAACCGACTACAAATACCATTATTCTCTCGACAGCATAGAATGAAATCTTTGTCGAATAATTTTAATCTTGAATAACTTTGAGGTACTTATCATAATTTATTATTATATCATGATTATATTGAAAAATATATGTTGCGGTTTCCAATTTTATTTCAAATTAAATTTTTAATCGCATATAATTCAAATTTCAACTAGAATTTATAATAATATCATTATACGGTGCATTTTTTTGTAACTGTCTTTTGGTGCCTGATGTTTTCCAGTGGCTTTTCAATAATTGATAAATTTAAAGTTTTCAATCATAGAAACCAAAATTTGTATTTTTTTGAAATAAATTAAAATAATAGCATATAAAATAAATTTCAATCACTAATAATTGTTTAGATTGTTTTAACAACAAACTCTCAAATTAATCTAGATAGATGTAGTTTTCAAAAGTTTGGGCATATTTTCACACGTTTTTTATGAAGGAAATAAATTAAATCAATACTAGGCCTACTTTGATAATATGAAGTAATGCAATAACATTCGATTTTTTCAGTCTCATGTAATGCTCCCTAGTATATTATTTTATATTATTGCAGTTGAATAATATCTTTTCATGAATTATGCAAATTTAAATTATGATTTTTGAATTCTGGAATAGAACAACATGGAAGTTGAAAATTTAAATGTGATTTCTAATAGTTTAACCAATAATTGTGGTCAGTTATAAAAAATATTAAAAACAACTATACTGTATGAAAATATGTGCAGAAATGGCATCGGAAGTACAATCTGATTCTGAAAACAATGACGTATTTTGTTTATAATAAAAACCAAGTTTAGCGGTTTTTTGGCGTCCTGATATATACTGAACTACAGTAATAGTGAAAGTATAATATTTCTGTCATGATATGTCAATGGTTGTATTTGTGCTGTCATCCCATTGTCTCCAAAACTAAATGTTACAATAAATATCAATTTATCTAAAGAAATTCTTTAAAAAAAATAAAATTAATACAAGAGAAAATTCTTTGATCGGTCGATAGCGACTCGGTACTTTATCTCCATTCTATGATAATATTTAAAATGAATCTCAGGTTTCAAAAAAGTTGAATGAATTATTATTGCTTCAATATTGAAAGCCATCTGGATAAGTGTCATATCTTATATGATTGTTAAAAAAGTCAGATATTTTAATATGTTATATCTTGATAAATTACTGCAGTTCTATTACTAAACTGGAAAAGTGACTTATATTGATTAGTAGTTAAATTAAATTATTCGTTGTTGTTGATAGAAGTTATAAGATTATTATCAGTATAACCATTATATATATTAAGGGACATACCGCATCCAATATTATAGATTGGATTATTCTGTGATTCTTGACTTCTCTTCTCAAATATGATAATTATTTTTCTGTGGTTAATTATTCACTTGTTATATTATTGAGATGCATGAGATGATTGGACTTTGTGTGAATGATGTAATTTAACTATACTAGTTCATTTTATAAGTAGCCTATATGTGGCAATAATGTTGAATAAAGTTGTTTAACAAATTAAACGATAATTGATCGTTGTTGTAGATGTGATTGCTAAGAAATAGTTGATTATTGAACATTTAGGTGATAAGATGAACTGAAACGTTTGTTGAATCAGTTTTAAAAACTGTGTTGTTTCACATTGTAAATTTGATCGACTTTTCTATGAGTTTTGATTTTGAAAAGGAGATCTAAAAATCGATTTCATTATTTGAAACAGTGCACTTGATCGAAAGTCAATCTTCTACAACGCACAAGTTCATTCATGGGCCTATTTCTGAGACTGTACTTCTTCATTTATTACTGTATACCTCACGAATTTCTTGATTCCCTTCTACAAAAAACTTTCAATTTTTCCAATCATCTAAATTTTTACTTCAGCCATTCCATTGTCATTTACTTGTTGATCTATCATCATACGAAAAAATCATTCAGCTCAAATCAAATTGAACTATGAATATCCAGGAACTATTCAAAAAATATTGTTGATAAAGCTTCTTTAAACACTGTAATATTATATTTTTTGTTCATGTGTGCTGATGTGAGAAATCTGATTCCAGGTTTGTGAATTCTGAATTGAATGTGGATTGTTTAATAGAGCAACGAATTTTGTAATAATTCATACAACGAGGTTTTCGAAAGTAAATAAGATTGGTATGGTGTCGATGTTGAGGGGGTTTGAGTTCCATTCTATCATAATCATTGTTCCTATTGAAATCTTATTGAATTCTATACCTCTTAAATTACGGTACCGTCAATTAATTGATTGTTGCTAAATTTTTAAGTTGCCTATATTATAAGCCGGAGCACCTAAATTTTCTTATCTCTCTCATATATACTTCCGTGAGGTTTTTGGTTTACACACTCGATAAGAGATAATGAGTACTTCAAATCCACATGGAGATAAAGTTTCGAAATACCTTAAACATCTTGGAATTGGAAGGTATATTCATTTTTGTCCCTCCTTTTGAAACATCTTTCCAAAAATACTACTTTTACCGATATGGAAATATAATGAAAGTTTATTAATTTCACAAAATAAAATGGTTTTTTTTTTGGCCAACCAAAATATTAAATTCGATTCAAACGCAATGTATGGATTTCAACTAGGCATTTTTAAGTGACAGGAAAAACTCTCAAATTTATGATACAAAAATATATTTAAAATGAAACATCCATAATTATTGCTCTCTATTTTTTATCTTTTCTTAGTCTGCTATATATGACATTTCTCAATGCATGATAATTATTTTCAACTAAATTCATAATCACATAATCTATCATCTACTTCATATCAAATGCATCATACTCAATCAAGTGCTTACTACTTTTTATAAAATGTATATAAAAATTTTGTATCGTTTCGATTGTAAATCATCTGAAATTTATTTTTCTAATATTTTGTATGATATCCATGTATCATGTGATGTCGCGAGTATTTTCTGTAAATGTTTATGATATGTAATGTCGTCGTTTATTTTTTAAAATGGTTTTCTTTCATGAACAATAATGAATCTACAAAAAAGTCATAACATTTTGTTTCCGAATTTGGTGGATCAGAAGTAGTTCTGTACTATCAACATTAATTGAATAACAAACTGCAAATATAAGATAATTTATGAATCTTTACTTTTATAAAATAAATAATTATTTCACGTTTGTCATGGTAGTATGAAGCTAGATAAATTTCTTTTAAAAATGAAGTACAACAGATACAAATCTAAAAAAGTAGATTCATAGCCATGTAACTCTTTCACCATATTTTCGATTTCATGAAAAAAACTATCGAATCTCTACTTTTCCACATTTGAAACGTCATTGGGTCATTGATGACTTAATTTAATTTTATCACTTCTTTTACTTTCTTCTTTGATAGAATGAAATAGTTGAAAAATAAACATTTATTACATGACCGGTGTTTTTTTTTTAATATTGATTTGCCTAATATTTCCACTCTCTATGATGTCTCTTGTAAAAATCAATAATTGCTGTTGTAAAGAAAATAATGGCCACATGTGGACAGCATAAAAATGTGACCCATGCACTGGACTTATGATTTTTTGTGAACTTATTACATAAAATTGAGTGAACTGTGAAAAAATCAGATTTACAAAGAATTCACAAAATAAAATAGGGTTAATAATGATTTAAGCTGTAGGCTACATTTTACCATATCAACTTCAACTTCAAGATTATCAAACTGACTATAAATAACGTGAAAAATGAGAAATATAAAATAGCAAACTATTTTCGCCACTGAATTTGTTTGTCATATTTGATGAGAAAATCATTGACCGAAAGTAGTGAGGTCTATGTTTTAACTCAGTTTAACTATGCTGTAACGCGATTACGGCCAAACGCATTGATAGAATTCTATGAGATTTGGCAGGAATATTCCTTTTTCAACTGCGCGTCGATGTATAGGTACATAAGGTTTTTTGAAATTTTGCATTTTAAGGATAATATGACAAGAAAAGGAATTCCTCCATACTCTGATATCACTACTGTATATATATCATCTACTCTGAAGATAGGATTCATCAGTAGAATATAGAAAATTATTATTAATAATCAATCAGCTGACAAGTGCATGCATTACACAGATGCCTCGATAATCCGGTGAACAGGTGACACCAGATACTTGTGGATGAGAAAACTGCGTGAGGTCTACTGTTCACAGAACTACTAGTGAACGAAAACACAAGTTCATACTGAAAATTTCAAATGCGTTATTCCAATAATCGAATTTCCAAAAACTTTTAATCCCAAAATTCATTGTATAAAGAATTTTCATCAGTTCACACGTGCTTACAAGTCACGTTCGTCCTGATTCAAGAACTAAAAATAGACTCCTATTTATTTTTAGACATTTTGCGAGTACTTAAATCAATCCAATAATGTATCGAAGGAATTTATTGGAGACGATAATGAAAATTTAATGATTAGAAGAGGAAGGAATTTCTCGAAATAATTTTGTGTGAGAATTCTTCTCTTAATGATTGGTTTTAATTCAGGCGTTGTGCAGTGTTTGAGCGGACCAGGAAACCCCAATGCCCAAGCCAAAGGAGCTTAATGCTAATTGAATACTGAAACACACTGCTTGTCCCTGAATAACCTAAGCCAATTTTACACCCAGATGGACCTACGCAACTCAAACACACGTCTCGTGTGCTGTTCCTTCCCTGCTACTGCTTTTGAGTCGAATTGTAGCTGATCACACATAACTGAGAGAATTTCTAATTATTTGTTATCGATGGATTAGATTATGAATAAGAGACAATTTATTGAGAAATAATTAACCGATGAATCATAAAATTTTTAATGGAAACACTGGGGTATAAGTTAATTGAATTTTTGAATATTGAATTTTTGACCTCTAGCAATATTTATATTAATCTCCAATCAATCACTCTTGTAATATCCATTGCGCGTTATTATTTTCTGCTAGCTTCAAACGTGTTATGGTCTAATCCACTTAACAATTGAAAAATAAATGCTACATGAGTCTTGGGATGACTCATAAAAGACGTGATAAAAATTATAATGATGATAAAGACGTGGACAAGGCTTAAACACGTGTTTCAAATATGAATAAATCATAGAAGAAATATTTTCAATTGGGGAGCTTCATCTTCATTTCAATATTATTTGAAGTCATATTGAGATATCCTATATTATACATTATGATATAATGTAATGTGAGCCTCATTTTCCAGCTACAATAAGAATCCAGTTATGAGTATAAACTTTGATTAAAATAATCTTATGCTACAGATATATTGATTGAGTAGTCTATTATTAAAACATTTAATATTATTTCATTATTTATCAAAATTTGGGAACAGAATAGTTTTGGACTATGCCTGTTGTTCTATCCCGATCATATTCATATAATTTGTAATTATATCAACGACGAATGAATAAATAAATAAATAATACGAACGTTTCTATTCCGCGTTCTGCGTAGTTCACACTGGGATAATACTTTCTTATTTGAAAAAAATAGTATAGCTGTATTTGTAGCGGCTGTACCAAACATGCAAATTAAAAAAAAATAATGATTGTCATCTATTTTTAAACCATCATCAATGTAGGGTACAATATATTATCTAAATCTGGGAGAAAAATAATACAAAGTATCCTTAATTTTTCTCTACCAATCTGTGATTCTTCGTAAAAATAAAATAAATAAATAATAATAGATTATGGTTGTCTACAAACGATACCATGCAATTTTATTATCCATGGAATACTATAATCATTATAGTTTAATATAGTACCTCGCCAAGTTTAAAAATTTATTGTATGAAGTAATTTTATTATGGAGAATAACAGTTCCTCTAGGTTACAATAATCCAGTGATCAAATCAATAATAAGATACTCAATCTGATTTTATTATCCACGTCAATATTATTCAACATATTCCACCCTTTATCGAATCCTTCACCTGAATATTCTATCAGAAGAATAACTTCAAATCAGACTATGAATGCAAAACATCCCCCTCAACAGTGTTTTCTATTCCAATAAAATTTACATTTTTCCATTCTGAGTATGATATGTAGAGCAAGATATACAGTGAAAAACAAGTGAGTGTCTTGTTTGTGCATTTAATATGGAGGAATGACGTAGTAACTGCGACGGGAGGGCTGAGCGACAGAGAGGAATGGCGGGGAGGGGAGAAGAGAGTAATTGCATTAGGAAGCCTTATTCTTCCTAGAAGATACCCTTTTCTTTGCCGATTTCAAGCTTTAGTTATCAGAATCCAGTCTCCGTACCCAGTGCCTGGCTATTCTCTAGCACAAGACATGGTCAGTTCAACTTAATATTTCATTATTTTAGATATTTTAAATTTTTATATGTTATCTACTTTATAAATTATTGAAGGGTACTGAAATCTGTTGCTTGGATTGTTATGAGTTTGAAAATTATTTATTTATACATCAATACATCCAATATCATTCTCAACTATGAATGATTGGGAAAGAAACAACAGGCTTTGGCCCGGTTGCACAACAGCCGGTTAAATTTTAACCATGAATTATTTCACGAGAACCAATCAGAGAAGACGTTTTCGAAAAGACGGCTTCTCTGATTGGTTCTCGTGGAATTAATCACTGTTAAAATTTAAGAGGCTGTTGTGCAACCCGCACTTGAAGTGTGAAATTATTGTGATTATGAATAGATGCAATCAATTTCTAGTTGAATTTGTGAGTGGAAACGAAAATTCTCTCTTCGTTAATGACGAGGGAAGTTATATGTAACGGAATTTATTCCTCGAGTCATGAACAAAATAATAAATCATGAAATTAATTTTTCTTAATACCACTATATAATATGCCAACCAGTCAAAAATAAGGATGAATTATTATATTATGGATTTTTATTACTTCTGTGCATTCAGCAGCTTATTCCTATAGATTAAAAAGTTATATCGATATATCAGATATTATTCTCAGACCCATTATAAAAATAATTTGTATAGCAGAAGAAATTCAACCGGTTTTTAATGAATTCTCTAAAATGTCGTACTATATTTTGAATTTTCAGATACCGGTATTAGTCTAGATATTTTTGCAGGAAAAAATATAACTAATTCAACGATTAAGATTTTTCAATGATATTTTGGTTACAGTTAACAATGTCATTGATTTTTATAACAATCTCTCATATGAATAGTATATTCATAACTCTCGAAAATACATATTTATCTTCTGGATTAAATTGTTTGAATTATTTGTCTAGAAATTATTTTCAATTATTTATCATCAGTGGAAGAGAATGGTACCAGCTTTTACGCATTGAGAAAAGTATAATACTATAAATTCCTTTTACCATGGGTGAAGTAGAATAATCATTTAGTTATTATATATTATCCATACCCAATCAATATCAAAAGCAGCTTCACCGTAATTATAAAATTTAAGGAAACATTCATGCCATTTGACAGCAAACATAACATGCCATTTGATAGCAGAGAAATACATCAATTTGCAGAAAATTGGGGATTCAAAATCACCACATCAAGTCCATTCCATTCAATATCTAACAGTATAATAATTATTATTCATTAATTAGCATTTGAACAAATGCAACTTCCAATTTATTTCCATCTATTATATTAATGCGAATATTTAAGCAGTTCAATCCAGAAGATATTTTGGCTTTTTGTTGTGTAGGCCTATCACTCAAATAGAGTAATATATAAAAACATAAATAAAAATAGAAAGAAAAATGAAAATCTCAGTACCCTTTTTGAATTATTTAATCACAACATATTTCGGACATTGATGCCAAGGGTACTGAGATTTTTATTTTTCTTTCCTATTTTATTACAAGTAGCCCTATACAGAAAAGAGATAAAAACATTAATTCTATAATAAGATGATTATTATCTCAGAAGAAATATGAAATAATAGACAGTATAATAATTTAATATTCAATAGACAGAGAAAGACATTATATCATAATCAACCCCATTCTTTGATTTACAAAAAAATGACTGGAAATAGCAAAGCCTGGATGAATCATAAAGATTAGAATAGAGAGAGAAAACTGTGAATGCACCCAAGTCTCTCACTCTCACACATGCAATAGTGGATCTATTCTTCTCCTAAGAGCTCTCCACTAGTAAAGCCAAACCTTTTAGTGAATGAATGCTATTTCGTTAATCCCTCAATTAGCATCGAAGAGGGAAACTACAGCAGAGCTGAAACTTCATTGAGGTCAAATTATCCCAGTTGGCTTTTGTCGCTCATTGTACAGGAATCTACATATCACAATGGATCATTTTATTCTCAGTGTTATTCTAATTGACTTCTAATGTGATCCTAGCAGTAGCCAGTGATTATGATTCATAACAAGGTAACTGCATGATTATCTATATATTTGTGATAATGATCAATGAATATAATTTGGTAATGAAGGGGTATTTTTTGTCATGTAGGTAATATATTTAGAAAACACATGCAGTGAAAAAACAATTATAACTTATTGTTGTCAGATAATAGGGGGAAATTTATTGACTTTATAAGAGAAAAAATATGTTTAGAAAAGATCATATAGAAAAATAATTTATTTTAATTCCAGAGACGATATATTCCACCACCTATTTTAATTTATTATACAGTATACATGAGTACGTAATAACTGTCTTTTTATTTTCTATCACATTTTTGTATTCTAAGCAGATCTCTACTAATTGTTTAAATATTGAATATAGTGGATGTATTCACTAAAACACACATGATGCCAATTGAACCATTAATGTTTTCAAGTTTCAAAATATAATCATGCATGTGGAACCTTTTTTACTCTTCACTTCTAATCGTGTCCTTCCTCTTTCAAAAGAAGTTACATTCAAATCCTTGGTGTTCTAGACATCATTCTCGTAGTAGACTACCGTACTCAATTTTTTTGTGATTTCCAACTTTGAAAATAATGTATGAAAAATTTGTTATCGCTCTCAAAAACGAACTTATAAGTAGTTGTAGGCATACTAGTGATTGTTATATTAAAGTAGGGTATCTATTATTTGAACCTAGAGTCGAATAATTTGTCTGTGTCAAGTTGATGACTCTATTATTTGCTTTTGCCCAAAAACGATATTTCAAAAGTTCTGTTACTAAGGTAACTATAGCAAACAAAAAGGCCTAATGTTAATAATTCTATTCTACATATCCATAGAAGAACAAACTCAGAAATTCGTTCTATATTGTAGTTCAAACACGTTTTCTGTGAGAATGAGCATGAATGTTATAAATGAAGCCAATTAATCAACATACGTAATTTCATTGAATTACTTTAATCGAATTCTTTGAATAATTGAATTAGTTGAGAAGTAAATGATATTGATATTGTTAATCACAGGTGAACTTTCCATTCTTATCATTATCATTGATTGTTTGAGTAGTAGGATTTTCAAACTATTTTAACTCTACAACCATTTTTTAGTAGGTAATTTTAGTACCTAAGCTTACTTGATCACCAGTGTTTCACACATTTTCAACTCACATATTTTTATTGCTTCAAGATAAATATCTTATATTAAACAAAGATGAGTCAAAACATGAATTTTTGTGATAAATAAATTCATTTTGGACCTAACAGTGTGGATTCGGAAACTCGATTTTCGAACCGATTTTCAAATTCAAAAAATTATTTTTAAGTTCATAAATGGAATTTTCAAGGTATATAGCCTATTATCATTCTTATTGATTCATGTGAGTCTTTATTCTTTCTATCTTCGGAATCAATGAAAATAGGCAGCTTGACAACATGTAGAAACGAAGAGCTTAGTTGATAATCCTTTCTCCCTCTAGACTAATCCACTCCATTCTGGTTCACTGAACTTACACCGATCTGTCATCTTCCAATTTCGATGAAGTAGAAAAGTCCACGTGCAGTTAAACCTTCAAAATAATGCTACTAGAATGAGCTCTTCGTCTCTACTAAAGTATATCTCTTTATACTTTAAAATGTTTAAAATGTTTAAAACTGAAAATTCTATGGAAATATCCTGAGAGTAATATTACGACTGCTTGATTCAATTCATATGGAATTACTGAGCAGAATTTAATTCTCTTCTTATTCATCACTTATGTTCAAATTTTATATTCATCTATTTCTATACCCATATAATTTCCCCCCCCCTTTATTGATTACCGGTATTTTGTCAAAATTGAGCTTTCCTAAACAGGTGTAGTGATATTCATTTTAAGATATCAGAATTGGTTGAATGGGCCATCCGAATATAGTAGGAATAGGATCCAAAGAAGTAGACGCTCATTCAATCTATTATTTTTTTGCGATTAATAAAATCCAGGAATGTGGGTCATATTATTCGAATACTACGAGATTTATAAAAAAAACTCTAATAGTTTTCAAAGTCCTCCAAAAGGTTAAAAAAAGTTTTTTTTTCAAAAAAAAGGTTTTTGTTCAAAAACCTTCTGGAGGACTTTAAAAACTATTATAGTTTTTTCCTTCAAAAACCTATTTGCAGGACTTTGGTTGATGAAATATTAATTTAATATCTGTTCATTGAACACTTAAGTATGAGATTCTTGTCTCAAAAAAGGATTAATTCTGATGCTTGTATGAACAGTTTAAAAACTGTCCCAACGATGAGAATTCAAAAGAGCTGTATGTTACCCCATAAAAATGAAAGAGTAATCTAGAAAAAACTGTTTAAACAGTTTAAACTGTGAAACAGTTCAAAAACTGTGAAACACTGTGAAGGACTTTAAACTGTGAAACAGTTCAAAAACTGTCCCAACGATGAGAATTCAAAAGAACTGTATGTTACCCCATAAAAATGAAAGAGTAATCTAGAAAAGGAAAAGAGCGTTGCGCTGTAACCTTTGACCTAAATTACCGTAAGGTGTGTGACAGAAGTTTTCGATTTGCAAGCTGTCCTTCAAAAACCTTTTGAAGATGCATCACTACTCTACGACAGGTAGGGCTATTAGCTGTTTAGCTACGTACTCGTAAATATTGTACAGTATAAGTAAATATTTTCATTAGAGACACGACATTTATCTGTTTTGGAGCAGGGTTTGGAGGGGAAACTGCGGCTTACCTGTTCGGCAGCCGCCGCTCTGCTGGTCTGCGGATGGCTGGCAGTGTCCGACGCCGACGCTCGACAGATGACCGACATGGGTCACCATCACTCGCAGACGGTGCAGCATCCGCCCTGCTTCTTCAACCCACTGTGCACCTGCTCCAAGGCGGTGCCCGATCTGGGCATAGTCACCTGCCGTGACACGCCCTTCCACCGCCTGCCTGCGCCTGTCAACAGCTCCAAGGTGTTCATGCTCAATCTCGACAACAACGGCATGGACTACATTGAGCCGCACTTCTTGGAGGGCACTGGTACGTGAAAAACTATGGAGTTTATATTATTAATGAAAATGTTTCGAAGAGAGCACTGTAGGTCAATCTCTATCCATAGCCTGAATATCAACCAAATCTGGGAGATTTACATTTTTAATGAAATATCATCATGGGTTTTTGTAAAAATGGTCAAAAACTAAAATCGTTCAAACTCTCAGGATTGATAGTACTGATAGGTGGTCAATTATGGAATTTGTATGATCGACAAAACTTCCTCAAAGACAGTTTTGTCTTCACTGGTAGGTGGTCAACTATCTAGTTTGTATGATTGACAAAACTGTCTCAAAAATCATAGATATCTAGCAGAACGACTGAACACGTGAATAGAAGTTTTCACTAGAATAGAATAGAATTAAGATCCATTTCTGCACCCAACAGTATACACACATTTTGTAAAGCTTATAATCAGATTGATGAGAAATACCGTCGATAATTATTATCATTATACTTCAACGGCAATGATTATATAGCCAAATTATACAGCAACTTGAATGAAATATTTTAGGTAGTATGGAAATGCAGCCAATTGGAGACAAAATATCCAACCAAAGCCTACTTCAAACTGCCACTGCGTAGCTCAAAATACGTATTTGTAAGATATAGCCGATGTATCTTATAATGTTAATCTACGCTACGCCGGTTTAAAATAGACTGATTAAAATTAGGAGGCACTTCAGCTACTATGTATTTTAAAAGCATATTTGAATCTACGCTATGGCGGTGTGAAATAGCCACTAGATTCAGGAAAATATAGAAAGTTCTACTGTGCTAGAGAGATTCTTTAGGCTACATAGTCAAAATTTATAATTTCTATCAAGAGTTTATAGATTTTTATTTTTCTGAGGATTCTTAGAAAATATTATCATGAGTAATGAAATTAGTAGAATTGATGGTGATTTTGTGAAATCTCTCCATAATAAGAAAGCAAAGATATTGTCAAATTTCACTAAAAAATTTCACTTTTTAGTGAAATTTGACAATATCTTTGTTTTCTTATTATCATGAGCTTTGATGAAATTTTAAATGGTAGAGTAGAGGATTATAGCCATAGCATATTAAGCGTTTTTTCAGGCGTTCTCAGATGACGTTTCTATAGAGTTGTTTGGGCAAGAAACTTTCCAATTGGCTGATTGGGTTGTCGCCTGGAAAAAAGCCTATTGTGGTCTGGCTCTAATTCTTATACCCTTGTGAGTGTGAAGGAATGATAAGGGAGATACACTAGAGCACCTCTGATACCAGTTCGATATTTACTTCTCAATGTGTAGGCTTCTATATTTCAATTCATGTTTGTATTTGTAGGCTTGTACGGTCTACGAATCCGCAACAACCCAATTGTGGAGGTTCCAGACGAGGCGTTTCAGGGCCTGGAAAGGTCTCTGTGGCAGCTGGAGTTGAGCCACCTCCATTTGGCTCAGGTGCCCAGTCGATCACTCCGTCATCTCCAGAGGCTGCGTTATCTCAACCTCACTGGTAACATTTATTTAAACGATATTATTTGATTATTCTATTCATTTATCTGGTTCTTGATGCATTCCAACCAGTAGCATCAATTATTCTATTTACTTATCCGGTTCTTGATGCATCCCCACAAGTGGTGTCTATTAGCAAGAAACAAACCACTTGAATCGTCTTGGATAGCTTACTAATCATTACAATGCCATATATTACTACTATATAGCCATTATAGTTGGCCTTCACTGTGTATAAATATAAAACCATATAGGTAGTACAGAAAATAGAGAGCAAATATAGAGAGCAGATAATAGAGATGCAAATAGCATAAGAAGATATCCAATAGAATTAGTAGTTTATTTTCCAAATTTCAGGCCGAATTTTGTCAACTCAAACCGATTACTGTCAACTACTATCGATTAATATTACTGATTTGGCCGGATGAATGTGTGAGGATGGCACAGTATGAGAGACAAACAACGTCACAGAGCTGCACTTGCAATTATTATGATTAACACGGTATAATGGAAGAAATTAAAAAATTTATAACATAAAATTATGAAAGTACCAAATATAAAACTTTTGTTCTTCATTGCCCACATAGGAAAAATCTCGTCTGTTTTCAGGATGAAATTTTCTCACAAAATATGAACCCTTTCAAAATACAGAGAACAAAAAAGGAGGATAAATTTTACCGTCTCTGTAGGATTACAGATATAGTAAGCATAGCATCAGCTGAAGAAAAGCGGAATGCGCGTGTTCGTAGCGCATAAGTCTGTGCACCTTTAAATCAAATAGATATTGAAATTGATTCCTTGTGCAACTTTTTGTGTTGTTCAATTCACACTAGGTTGAAACTACTCTTGTTGAACAATAACTGAGAAAATAAATTCTCGTTTCTGAAGCTATATCAAGCACACCCCATAAGTATTTGTATATTTGTATTTTTATTGTTATTTTGTATTTGTTATTTGTATTTTGTTTTTGGATTAATTTTCATTCGTGCTTTTTTTGAGAAATTTGAATTTCTCAAATTGCGACGCGTCCCTCAAATAGCTAAAAGCTAGAAGGATTAAAATATATGTGAATTGTATTTATTGAGATTGTGTATTGAAATTGAAAATGTGATTAAAAATCACCTAACCTGATGCATATGTGATAGGGCTATATCTGATTTTATTTTTCTAATGAAAGACAGAAAATAGCAATCCCATTGTTTATCAGATTCTGACTTTATAACCTGAATCTAACCAGAACCTAGGTTTCTGGCTCCATCTCTAAACCGTCTTTGCTCGAGTTCAATACTTATAACAAGACCATAGTCCGTACAAAATTACTTCTGACTTGCATTACTCTTCTGGCAGAGAAATGGAGGGAGATCAGCCAATTACAGTGATTGATAGAGCCATAGGTAGAAGCACAATTGCCAATTTGTCAGTCGTCTGACTGCTCTCAGACAGGAAACTTCGCCTGTGTAGCATGAGCAAATGAACAGTCACTAGAAGTTGGAGAACGCTGGCCGCTTCAAAACGGCAACATCGCGCCTCTGTATCCCTCCCGCTGTATGCTTTCTCTGCTGCGCATGTCCATCCCAAGTAAGAAGTATTTTTGTACAGAGTATAGATGTATAATTTCAGTGATTTCAAGAACTTATCTAAAAATAGTCAGCTTGGCAAAAATTTGGTATTTGTATCGTGACTATTAATATTGTTTATGTAACAGGAAACGAGATCGTGGAAGTGATGACCGAAGACTGGCGTGGCCTTGAGGAGACGCTGCAGACGCTGTCGCTCGCCGACAACAACATCGCCAACCTGCCTGATGGCGTGTTTTCGTCGCTCACATCGCTTGAGTCGCTCGACCTGTCGGGTAACGCGATCGCGGAGCTCAGTCCCGACACGTTCACGCCTCCACCGCAGCGGCTGGCGCGACTCTACATGTCTGACAACCAGCTCAGGCATGTGCCCTACAGACAGGTCGGCAATATGAGGTTTGTCTGCAATTCAATACGATAACATTATTTTTATTTGGCCATTTTAAATAAACTTAAACGAAACTTTTGAATCACCCTCATCCCTTAAGCACAAGAGGTAGGGATGAGGACTTTTCATATGTTCACCTTCTAATCCAAACAAAGCTGCGAAGTCAAATATTGTGTTCCAAGCGTTCCCTCCAAATTTCCCTGTCAATAATATTGATCGATTGTTGTTAAACTGAAGATTTTACACACAACACTACTAACGGCTGCAACAATCGTGGGGAGATGCGTAAAATAGTGAAATAATACATGAAATTGAAAAGAATATGATGCTCTATGAGCTCATGAATGGCACGGATTTTTTCAATCAATCTTTAAAAAGATATAAGGCCAACAAGATGAAAAAAACTGGAGCTGGAAGGGCTTCTCTTCAAAATGTCGAGAGCTCATACCTAGAAAACTGAAAGAGATATGGGAAAATGTTACAAATGAAACTTGGAGGCTCATTTGTAAGCTTCAATTTTTTATTCGACAAAAATTTCCGAAAGACGCATATTGTTAGAGATATATGTGCCAGAAACCAAAATATGGTACTTTCAAACCACCCCCACCCGTTAGCACAGGGGGTAAGAGTGAGGACTTTTGATATGGCTACCCCCTTACTATCCTTTTAAGAGCTGCGGGGTTAAAAACTGTGTTCCAAACATTTCCCGCCATACCTTTTTTGAGCATTCGTTGCCTGAACTACTTAGAAAAACACGAAAAATTATAAACAAATCATTTGACTGGATACGATAACCTCTAAAAAGATCATGGTTGAAATCCAAAACAACCAGCTCTGGCATGTGCCCTACAGGCAAGTCGGGAAGTGCCCTACAGGTCAGTCCACAATTCAAACCATTGCTTGCACTCATATATCAAATTATTATTCAATTTACCTTTTTTTCAATTTATAAAAATGTCTGAGTTTTTTCTAATATAGCTTACTTTCTTAATAACATACCGTATTCTGAGGTTTTTCTAATAGCTCACTTTTTCGACATACTGGGTTATTGTCATGTTGTAGGTCTGTTTTTTATTAATATTCAATTTTTCGTAGTTGAGAAGTTGATATTGTGGTAATTATTCATATTGAATGAAAAATACTGAGAAATTGTCAAAAAAACACAGATTTATTGATACTTAGAAAGACCGGTTTCGGTTATTACACCATTGTCAATCTATGAAAAACTGTTTATCAGAGATTGACAATGGTGTAATAACCGAAACCGGTCTTTCTAAGTATCAATAGATCTGTGTTTTTTTTTTGAACACAGTATAGTTTGAACACAGTTTTTTGAACACATGCAGTTTTCGATGCCAGTATCAATACATCTGTGGTTTTTTGACAATTTCTTCGTCTTTTTCATTCAATATGAATAATTTAAATTCATTTATTTGCCATAAAATAATACAGATTGATAAATAATAATATTGTAAAGTTAATAATGCTTCGTTAAAAAAATTTGATAGGATATATTATTACCTAAAAAGCTGAAATAAAAATTTTAATACTTGAAAAATCACAATACTAATATAAAAACTACTAATATAAAAAATTGTTATATTACTATACTGATTTAAAAAAAATTATGATATAAATGGCTGAATACATGGAATTGCCAATTGAATATTTTGTTGATAATGCATGTTGATGTACGGTACTGTATTTAACACAGATGGACTCGGTACCTCTTGCATGTTTCTGCTAACCTATGGGAATAAGTATTCCAGTTGTTTTTCATCCAACACTGATGAATTTAGTAGTACCTCTTTCATGTTTCTGCTGCCCTGGTAGTATTTTCAGTTGTTTCACATTGATGTGAGACCCATGTCTTTAATATATGTACTTATGCCTATTTATTTATATATGTTCTGTAGCCCCACATTTCTGATTTTTATGTACTATTGATATGTATTTATGTACTACTATCTTTTCTCATCTTTACAAGAAACATTTACCACTAATAAGTTTTGAGTTTACAATGAGTGATGAGTTTTCATCCATCCTGTTGACAGACTGCTGAGAACTCTGGACTTGAGCCACAACCGCATCACGCAACTGCACTCTTCCACCATGTCCGAGCCTGTATCTCCTGGTACACAGTTGTCCCTCGACACACTGCGTCTCAACCACAACAACATTCAGTACCTGCCACCCGGCGCATTCCAGCATTTTGACGTGCTCAACAGAACCTTTCTCGACGGAAATCCTCTCGCTCTCATACAGGTTATTCACAAACAAAATCCCAGTAGTAATCAATAGAACATGAAGAATGAACAGTCAAATCAACATAGAAATAGCAATAATCTGTAAGAATTATTGTGGACAGTACAGTAGTTACATGCAACCGGCGTTAAGGTGGTAATCCACATACAAGAGGCGACGCATTAAGAGCAACAACTACAATTTCTTCAAGGCACATTCATTTCATTTTATTCTCAAACTTTATCAATAATTTCAATTCAAAAACGTCTGCTACGAAATTCAATAATCGAACTTCTGAAATGGAAATGCTGATGCAATGTTAACGGGTGTACCTGGAAATCTGTTTGAGAAAGAACGGTCTACCTGGTCTGAGTTTGTAGATCCCAAAATTACCCCCAAAGGAATTTGAGTAGTGAAATCGAAAACTCTAATCTATTACAAACTAAATCTCCCCTAAGCTCAGATTTTTTCGAAAATTTGACCCGTTTTTGATAAATCGTAACTCAAGTTTCAAGTTATATTGTTGACATCAGTAAAAAAGAACAAAATACAAAACATCCTATCAGATACATATAACAAACAATTTAGAGATACTACTTCTAAAAGGTTAATTTGACACCATATTATAATGTATAAAACTAAGCTTTCAATGAAGATTTAAATTTGAATAGAAATGTTATTATCTAGAAAAAAGTGAGTGATTTTTTTCTAACGTCTCAATTTGGCGAAAATCGCAGAAAATGGTAAAGAAATCGAAAGCCGTGGTTTTTGGGGCACCCAATGTAAAGATCCAGGGCTAGATCAAAATTTTGAATTTTATGTGTCTAATACTCGAGAATCATCGCGCGAAAAAATCAACGTGTTTCGTGTTCAGAGTTCTTTCCAGTACCTGGTGACTAAACTAGTTGGGATATTAAAAAAATATTTAATTTCTATTCTGTTGAATCATGAATGAGCTTGAACTAATTAATGTTTGTCTGTTTTTATGTCAACAGACTGATGCCTTCAGAGACGCTCGTATCCGTGAACTGTCATTGGTAGACTGTGGACTACAGGAGCTGTCTCCTTCTGCTTTCTCAGGACTCGAACCCACTCTGCAATTCCTGGATCTCTCCGGCAACAATCTGACTGTTCTTCCACCTCATTTGCTCACAGTATGATATTCTCTATATTATTCTCTCAAAAAATATTCAAGTACCAGCACATAAGTAGGCCTACTCTTATCGAGTACTTATCGAGTAATATTTTTATTTATACTGTATCCAGTAGAAGTACATGAAACAATATTTATGGATATTATCATTCTCCACTTTATAATGTACGTCTATTCTTGCTTTGATAATAATCAATTCTCACAAGTCGTCTTCAAAAAATTGTTTTGAGAGTGATTTTTAAGGATGTGTGCACACAGGATGTGAGCTGCCAGGCGTTCCAAGTTCCAGCAGTCTTAAGAGAAAATAAATCTACATAGATATATTATGGATATAAATACAAATATAGATCTCAGTACCCTTTCTAATAATTTTGTTACAACATGTTTCGGACATTATAATTTGACAAAATAATTTAAAAGGGTACCTACTGAGATTTATATTTTTATTTATATCAAAAGTAGCCCTGAAGAAAAAAGACAATATATTATGGATATTCATAACTATATCCTCTCAAGACCGCTCTGACCGTTGACCTCTCCCTGTGTATAAACACCCTAATATACAGTATTTCTTTGGAGAATGGAGTCTTTATAACACTATACATGTATACAGATTACAGTAACTCCTCTGAATATTGCACCTTGGAAAAAATAATTTTGTGCTAACCATGAAATTCTTTTAATATTAATCTGGGTTTCTGGATCATTGATTCAATTCATTTTTTGAATTATTGGGAATTTGACTTTTAGTGGTATATTATTGTATGGCGTACATTCTATGTGAAAGACAATGTTCTTCACTTCCTTGTACCTAGGAACAAATAGTTTTGTGACTACAATGAAATGTTCATAATATCAATCTGGATTTATAACTTAATCGAATTTCCAAATTCACAAGAATTTGACTTCTTGCATGCACTGCTGTATGTGAGAGACGAATGTTCTTTGAACTCTTTTATGTACATTGGAACAAATAATTTTGTAATTACAATAATATTCTCTAGTTTATATTAACTCAATTTAATTTTTGAATCGACAGGAATTCGACTTCTTGCGTACACTGTATGTAAAGGACAATGTGCTGTACAGTCTTCCTTCACCATCGAGCGACAATAGAGCTGACAGTGGCTTCCAGTACTCGCTCTACAGACTTGACCTCAGTGGCAGATCTAATTCTCCCACTTCACTGCAGAGTCTCAGAAGGTACAACAAACATATTTCATTAATTTGAAATACGATAGCGGAATGAATAAAAAACATGCGATAGCCCAAAACTTCTTCTATTTCCCATGAGTAACCATGCCTAACAATGCTTTTTTTGTAATTTTCTATTCCATCAGTATTGGATGCCAATGAATCAAGACAGCAATTATCCAATAAATTATATAAAATCACTATAAATGAATTAATCACTCACTGTGACAACGAGATCTTTCGGCAGGTTCTCAACCAAGAAGATGGCGGACCTGCCGAAAGATCTCGTTGTCACAGTGAGTGATTAATTCATTTATTGGAAAATATCTGACTGCTAGTCGTTTTTTCTAATAGCAAAAAGTGATTTAATAATAAGCAGTTCGTGATGGAAAACAACATTGAAGAAATTATATTATTTTGTTATTTTTGTGTTGACAATCTATCTCTTATTTTTTGGTACTCCGCAAACATGACCCCTTCAAGTCAGTCATTCTGAAATAATGAATACAGTCCTCTCATTCTTCTCCTTCTCTTTTTTTCATCCTTTCTCTTCTCCTTCACCTCTCCCTTCTCCAACTCCTCCTCATCCTTCCGCTTATGATTCTCCTTCAAATTCTTCTTTTCTTCCCCTTTTTTCTTCACCTTCTTTTCATTCCATTTCCTTTTTTCCTTCTCCTTCTCCTTCTGGGTCTGCTTCTCCTTTCTCTTCTCTTCCCAACTTTCGCTGTCCTTTTGCTTATTCTTCTTCTCCTACTCCTACTCCTACTCCTCCTCCTCCTCCTCCTCCTTACCCACGACCTTCTCCTCCTCCCCGTCGACTTTCTCCTCCACGTTCTTCTCCTTCTTATTTTTCTTTTTCTTCTTCTTCTTCTTCTTCTTCTTCTTCTTTATCTTCTTCATCTTCTGTCTTCTTCATCTTCTCCTCTCTTCTTTTTCTCATGTCTTCTGTCTTCTTTCCTTATTCTCATCTTCTCCTTATTCTCAGCTCCTTTTCCTTTCTCTCTCTTCTTCACCTTCACCTTCTCCTTCCTCGGTTTTTTTCAATGACATGTATGAAGTTTGCTTTGATAAGCTTGGTGATATGTTGACAGAATGCGCAACCTGCGTTGGTTGTCTCTATCCCGTATGCCAGGCCAAGCTCTGACCCCCGATGACTTCCTCGAGTACAGCGTGGACCTGGAGGAGTTGCACATCCAAGATGGCGGCCTCAAGACCATCAAGCCGCACGCCTTTCGTCATGTGCGCGGGCTCAGGAAGCTCGACTTCTCAGACAGCAGTATATCCGGTATTGATGTCGACGCATTTCAGGAAGTGAGTTATCAATCAATCAATCAATAAATCAATCAATTTCACTTAGCCAGAAGATGCAATCATAGAGAAAAGATAACATGAAAAGTATTTTTTCCTTTAGGGATACTTTTAAATATAAATTAAAATACAAATCTGAGTACCCTTTAAATTATTTCGTCACGACATATTTTGGCTAATAATGCCATTTCAAAAATGAAAATGAAATATGAAAATAAACTCACTTGTTATCTAATTCACTTATCTTGGACTGTGTCATCATCTATAGGCCTAGATTTGGAAGAAAAATAGCACAAGGACTACCTTATTATTTTATCTGTCAATGCAATAGCATCAGTGTCATTTGTATCGTAAATGAATGAATAAAAAGAATCTACCCTCGACATCAATACTCAGATTTAAATGTTTATTTATAGCATAAGAAGATATGCCATGGTATAGGTCGTTTCTGTTTCAAATTTCACTGTCAACTCAAACCGATTACTGTCGATTACTGTCTATTATTACTGTTTTGTTGGGGTGAGAGTGTAAAAACAGCACAGTATCAGAGAATTAGAGACTACCAACGTCTCATACCTTACCTTCACGAAAAAGAACTACTGGGACTATCGGTTTGAGTTAACAGTGAAATTCGAAACATAGACTCCCTATACCATGGGATGTCTTCTTTTCTATGCTTTCTTCACTTGCTATCTTTTCTCTATGATATAATGTACATAAGGTCATGTCAATATACATTAATAATCAAACATTATAATCGATATTTTGATATTGTAAATAGTTTCTTCCAAGCTGAATAATATATTTATACAGGGTGATTCATAATTTTGGTAAAATATTTCAATACGTGATAGTAGAGGTAAAAATAAGAAAAAAGTTCATATAAATATATATCCATAAACGCTTCATTAGCGAGCTATACAGTGTGAAAGATTTCGCCCGGAATTCAGTTCCTCTGGTGAAATACACCGATGCTGAATTGTTTGGTGACTAGTTTTTCAGAAACTTATGCTGGATTCATATGGAAAAATATCTGAAAAATTGAATAAAACTAGTCTGGAAGCTGTAGTGTGAGTAGTTTTTGAGAAAAAAGTTGAAATATGCAAAAAATCTAAGTAGAAAAACACAGACTTCTACGTTTGATGCCCAATAACTTTCTTTAATGACTAGTAAACAAATAATTCCTCGCAATGAAAATTGTAGAGAATTTAATTCTGGAAAGAATGATGTAAGCTGTGTAAACTAAATTCATATAAAAGTTGGATAAAATGTATTCTTATGTAGTACATTACACTACAAAAATTTGCTGTTTTATGAGGAGAGAGCTAATAACTCATAAGTTGTAGCTGATTGCAAATAAAATATTCGGTTTTTTATGAAAAGTTATTTTTTCATATGAAAGTAGCATATCTAAATGACATTAAACTTATACCAAAAGACTAGTAGATTATGCCATTAAGCCTGGGAGGAAGCTCGAACAGAAGTAGATGATCTCCTATGATTCCTGCCCAAATGTTTACTGAAAACTGATGTTGTGGAAGATTAGGATTGATGGCATGAGGATTCTTAGCTGCCCAAATATGTTGGTTAAGTTCTTGTAAAGTGTGCCTCGTCGGTAAATAAAACGGTTGTTAAAAAGTTTGGGTAAACAAGTTTTACTAAAAACCATCGGCAAATACCAGCACAGGGAATACAGTCTCGTGGCAATAGAGTATGAACTTTCTGGAGGTGGTATGGATGTAATTGTTGCTATTTTAGTATTCTCCAAATGATAGATTTATTGACATTTAACTGCACTGACAATTCTCTTGTGCTCTTCTCTGGATGTTCATAAATTTCATTAAGAACTTGTTCTTCTAACTCAACAGTCTTAGTAGATCGGGGTCTGCCTGCATAAATGTGCTCTTTGGATATCAAAGAATCTGTTTCAGACAGACGTTGATGAATAGTGGCAAAAAACCTTGAACTTGGACATACTCGGTTAGGAAAGTTCTCTTGATACAAACGTCTTGCTTCAGTACTATTACAGTAGTGTCCCATTCCATACATTAAATGCATGTCAGCTAATTCGGAGTATGAATAATGTCTAAGATTACATGCCATTTTTTAAAAAGTTAACACTTAACACGAAAGCAAAGTGGAATGGTTACAAATAACTGGTTAATAGATTAAACAAAAAACACAGCACGGTTACAGTAGGCCTAACTTACAGTTTGTTTTTTTTTTTTTTTTTTTTTGTTCAACAGTGAGCTAAAATATTTCTGAAAATAATTTTCAGCTGATAATTTCTTTTAAATATTTTCTTATTTAAAACCTAATAAATCAGCTGTTTTGGAACAGCTGTTATTAAAATCCATGTTTTATTTGCAATCAGCTACAACCTATAAGTTATTAGTTCTCTCCTCATAAAACAGCAAATTTTTGTGGTGTAATGTACTACATAAGAATACATTTTATCCAACTTTTATTTAAGTTTAGTTTACACAGCTTACATCATTCTTTTCAGAATTAAATTCTCTACAATTTTTATTGCAAGGAATTATTTGTTTACTGGTCATTAAAGAAAGTTATTGGGCATCAAACGAAGAAGTCTGTGTTTTTCTACTTAGATTTTTTGCATATTTCAACTTTTTTCTCAAAAACTACTCACACTACAGCTCCCAGACTAGTTTTATTCGATTTTTCAGATATTTTTTCATATGAATACAGCATAAGTTTTTCAAAAACTAGTCGCCAAACAATTCAGCATCGGTGTATTTCACCAGAGGAACTGAATTCCGGGCGAAATCTTTCACTCTGTGTAGCTCGCTAATGAAGCGTTTATGGATATATGTTTATGTGAACTTTTTTTCTTATTTTTACCTCTACTATCACGTATTAAATTATTTTACCATAATTATGAATCACCCTGTATAATCACTAGAATAGTTATGTTATATTGATTAATTTTTAAAAGTGTTTTGTAACCTGTATTTTTTTATATTGAGATGTATATATCTACATATATGTGACATGGCCCACTGTACTATTTTAAGTATTAATCGGCTGATATGATAGACAATTTACAGTTTCTAAATACTAATATAGACCTAAACAGAAAACAAGACACAGAAAGATTGAAAAAACTTAAAAACTTACATTGTATAAAAAGGATGGGCACGTTGAGTGTCGGTCATTGACGGCTTGAATGATATTCAGGGGAGGTGGAACTTCCGTCAGGAACTCCCCACCTATAAAAGTCATATGAATATTATTATTAAATAACATTATACAGGAATTTTCGATAGCTATGCTATCTTTTTCAACTTTATTGACTCTTCACTCAACAGTTGAAAAAGATATAGTACAGCTATCAAAAATGCATGTATAATGTAAGTTTCTATGTGTTTTTATTATTTATTTATTTATTGGATAGAGTAAACAATACAGTAGTCGGAAAAGAAAAAACAGGCTATTGCCCAAAACTGTATCATGTTTCCTGTTTATATTGGTATTTTAATACACATATAATCTACTAATATACATAATCATTATACGCTTATAAAATTAATGAGAAATACGATTTTTGAAAAATAGTCTCATTCCGAAATTAAGCCTATGAATGTCATTTCCAATTGTACTTGAGAATTTCCTTATAATAATTATATAAAATAATATATTATTGTTATTTTAATTGTAACATGTTTTGCAGATTGGACACTCTCTGACGTCTCTACGCATGTCGCATGCTCTCTCCAACTCTTTGAAAGTGGTTCCCAGTGACGCATTGAAGCCTCTCAGCACTCTGCAATCTCTCGACCTGAGCCACAACTACTTGCAGACCATGCCAGAGACATCCTTCCACTTCCTGCGCAGGCTCAAAACACTCAAACTGCAGGACAACCGTATCGATGCTGTTATCAAGGGCACTTTCCAGGTATCTTGTCTCATTGAGTATAATAAGTAGCCTATATTTATATTGTACATAAATTTGGTTTAAAATTAAATTCAGTTATGGGACATGAACGCTCGCAAAGAACAATATCAAATCAAATCACTCATTGCACAAAAAATACATGATACAAATAATATTTTTTTATATTTCAATATAATTGTCCGTTGTTGGTTATCCATCTTGTTTCCACTATTATTATTACTATCGTATTTCAAAAAACTTTTTAGTGAAAAAACACTCACTTAACCGCCAAAACTCCCCTCCACCCCCACTCTGAGCAAATTTCACCCTCATAACCTTAAATAATAAATAGTTTCTGTTTGGCTTAAAAATGTGCAATACCAGCACGAAACGGACGTCGCCACATCAAAGAATGTGAGTGTTTTTTTTCACTTCAAAGTTTTATGAAATACGATAGTAACATAATTGTTTTGTTTAGTGTAACATATTGTGCTACACGTCGTCAAAAGAAAACTTGTTCGCCGACGTGGAGTCTTGACATAACTTAATATTACTCACTTGTACACACTTTATTATACACTAATTAATTTTATACACACATAAGATCTACGAAAAGACAATTAAAAGGAAATATTACTAAACCTATAATTTAGAAATTTAGTAGGTACCTACAATTATAATCGAAACTGAATTAAACTAAATAATTTATTGAACTGAATAAAAAAATGCTCCTTTATCCAATTATGTAAGACTTTGACTTGATTTTTTTTCAATTGCCATTTTCTTATTTCTTAAATACGATATACTTTTTCGGGAAAGACTACTGTCGACTCTTTCAATAATGAGGTTCTGGATGACCTTTCTGGTTAGCACAGAACCTCTTTGGAATTTTGAAAGTTCTTCAATTGAAACACATATATCTTTAAAGCCTTTAGAATAAACAATTGACAGTAATAAATAGTTACACAATAAATAGTTGACAAATTTGAATTTTCAAACAACGAGGCACTTGGAAAGTCTCTAGTATATTTCATTATGATTTTAATCATTAATTTTTGTAAAATAAATTATAATAATACACATATACGGGTGGTATCGAAGAACATTTTTTGGTGAGATCCGAACCACCTTGAATTCACAACATGATGGCTTTTCTTTTACAGGGTAACATATCCACTGAAGCCTAGTAGTCCTGAACAAAATTGAACTAAAGTTATTCAACTTATCATGTAGATAATTATTATTTATAACTACCCATCTATTTAACCTATAAGACCTGTTTTTATTTGAACTTTCTTTCGCAGGGTGACATCCACTCGAGCCTAGAAGACCTGTACCTGTCGTTCAACAAGCTGTCGACCGTGAACACCCACACATTCGTCGACCTGGCATCGCTACGTCAGTTGAGACTCGACGATAACGTCATCTCCCGCATCGAGCGGCGCGCTTTCGTCAACTTGGACAATCTGCGGGTACTCACGCTCAGGGGAAACAAGATCAACTACATCTCCAACGAGGGCTTCCAGAATCTGCCCGAAATCGAGGAGCTTGATCTCGCCTATAATCATCTCAACACGTTCGACTTTGCTTCCCTCGATCAGGTTCGTTGATATATTGATCATTTCCTTGTTAATTTAACCACCCCAACACTCTCGATGTTGCTTCCCTCGATCAGGTTTGTTAGAGCTGGTCAATTCCTTCTTCATTCAGCCCTGTTTTTTGTATTTGTTATTGTTATGGTGACGACAATGAATCATGAAAGAGTTAGGGTATGATCACATTGGATGCGTGTATGTTCAAGTGCACGCTTGGTCATGCAAGTCCAAGCGCGGAGATGATAATCAAAATCTGGTAAGAGGAATAGGATCACTCATACTGAATGCTTGCACTTGCTGGTTGCGTTCAGTGTGAGCAGCTACACACAAGTAACAACAATGGTACTTTTCAAATTTTATTTTTTGGCTCATGCAAGATTCGATGTGCACTTGCACATATATACGCATTCAAACAATATGATCACACCCTTATTGTTATAAAATGTAATACGTACAATGTTTATTTCTATCCAGCTCATGAAAGACTATTGAAATACTTTTCAAATACTGAATTAGTTGTCTGGAAAATATAAATTGAAATTCCAGAATTATTATTAATGACTTATTCCCACTGCACGTCTCTTGAATTATTAAACCTTTGTTAGGTGACGTCATTTAAGTAAGCAATGCCATGAAACCAATGAATGAATCGGACAGTAATGTGATGATGTCAGCGTCTAACCACATCAAAATTCAATAGACTCACGTGCAACAAGGGCTTTATTTATATTTCTATCAGAAAACCTTTTTCTCATCTTCTATATGAATACCTATATTACCTACAATATACGTCTCACCATTGTTAATTAAATAATATTTTTTAAGAAGATTGTTAAGGAAGATTTTTGTTTGGATTTGTATTTTGAAATTAATTAATCTGATAATTTCAAAATTATTGTAGTACATACATTTTTTGGACTCAAAATAGTGTGTGAATTAAGTTATCATTTACATAACCTATAGACTGTGTGTTCCAAATTAAGGTTTAAAGCAGTTTTGGGTGAATGCCTGTTGTTTTTACCTGCATTGTATCTATTGTCTATGGAAAAATGAATAAACGCTTGATATAATTTCTGCAACTATCTGGTAAATTATCTACGTCAGTTATAATCTTAGCCATCATAATGTTATAGAATATTTTTGTTTGTATTTACAGGTTGGAACGTTGGCTACATTCAAGCTGAACATCAGCTTCAATCATTTGATCATGCTTGAGATGAACAACAGTCTCACCGGCAGAGAAATGGTCATGCACTCCAATATCAAGGTAGCATTGAAGTCTACTCATTCATTGGACAAGAATATTTTCAAAAAAAAAATAAAAATACATGAATAAGCTGAAGATTTTCCTTGACAATACCGTTGAAAGATGGTAAAGTCTTGTTAAAAAGGGTTCACAAATTACAAGAAGGAAACCCATAATAAAATAACCAGGTTATGTTGACTACAATCATCCTGTTATTCTAAGCGTGGTTAATTCCACGAGAACCAATCAGAGAAGGAAAGACGGCTTCTCTGAATGGTTCTCGTGGAATTAATCACGGTTGAAAATTAACCGGCTTTTGTGAAACCGGCACTAAGAGTCAAAATCACATTATTATTAATTGTAAGCTCAGTAAGCGATTGTGAAGATCAAATTCATTCTCATATCTTTTTTCGTTTTCTTCTCTTACTGATTTGTCAATTTATCATTTTATTGAAAATAGTTTTGAATAATACAAATTAATTTGAAGAATTTGTGGAAGAATGAGTGTCACAATTTTAAATTCATTGCAAGCTCAGTAATTGTATAGTGGAGATCGAATTTATTCATTCTTATATCTTATTTCATTATCTTCTCCTTATCATCTCTTACTAATTCCTGAGTTATGTTGGTGAAAATAGTTTTTAAAAATACAAATTCTTTTGAAGAATTAGTCACATACTATTCATTTCAATTTCAGTAATTGTATTGTGAAGTTCAAATTTATTCATTCTTATATCTTATTTCATTATCATCTCTTACTATTCCTGAATTATTTTTATGAAAATAGTATTGAAATATACAAATTCTTTTTAAGAATTAGTATTATTCATTGCAATTTCAGTAATTGTATTGTGAAGTTCAAATTTATTTATTCATATCTTACTTCGTTCTCTTCTCTTAATCATATCTTACTAATTTGTCAATTATTTCAATGAGAATTGTTTCAAATATACAAATTTCTTTGAAGAATTATTGGAAGGACAAGTAGACAAAATTATGCATTGCTATCTCAGTAATTTTTCTATTGTAAAGATAATAATAATAATAATAATATCGAGTAACCTGGCTGGCTCAGGTCTGGTGTCAGAGTTTTCAGGTCACAACTGATCAATTTCAGGGCCTCTGACATGACCTAACGACTTCTTTTTAGGCAGCCGGGACCGCTTAACGTGTTCATCCGAAACACGGGAGTGGCGCGAGATAAATACTGTATCTTGCCCTGAAGATAAAATTTATTCATTCTTATATCTTACTTCGTTTTCTTCTCCTTATTATCTCTTTATAATTTGTCAATTCTTTTAACGGTCATTTTTCAGGTGCTGGACATGTCCCACAACAATATCACTAGAGTGGGCCGCGGCTACTTCAGACCAGTTGAGGCAAGCTTGACACATCTGCATATGGCTTACAACTCGCTCTTCAACGTGACTCGCGACTCATACGGAAATCTGCCCCATCTGCAGTGGCTTGATCTCTCCTCCAACGAACTCTATGAAGTTGACTTCGACTCCTTCAGGAACTCGAAGAAGTTACAGGTAAAGTCACAACTATTTGGTTCAGGTGAAGTAGCCTATCTATATAATATATAAAAGCGAAATGGCACTCATTAATGTACTCACTGATTGACTCACTCACTCACTCGCAGAACTAAAAATCTACCGGACCAAAAACGTTCAAATTTGGTAGGTATGTGCAGTTGGTCCTTTAGAGACGCACTAAGAACGGATTTGAAAAAAAATCCAAAAATACGCCCAAAATCTGCGTTTTTCAGCATTTTTTGGCGTTTTCTCAGCTTTATCGAGAACAAATGAATAGAAAATGTTCAAATTTAGTACAGAAGCTCAGCTAGGGTGTAATAATGTTGTGTTAGAAGGAATTTGCAATAACGTCAAAAATACGCCCAAAATTAGCGTTTTTCCAGCGTTTTTTTTTTGCTGTTTTGATTCATACAATAAGTAGTACATCATCAAAATAATAGGGAGAGAGACAGTAATGTAACCTTGTGCTATTCCTCTCCCAGATCAAGTTAGATAAAGTTACACATAGTTCGAAATAGGTTACAGTAAGTCTTGAAGTTGTTCACTTCACAAAATTTTCAGTCCTTAATCATTTTCACAAAGTAGATTTTTAAATCTAGATGCTTCAAAACCAAACATAGAAGAAATATTTCACATTATTATCATTAAAATAGGAAATCTTAAGATATCAAAGAAATACTTTTCAAGGACCAAAAAAAAACTTGAGAGAATTATTAACCCCTTTGCTCTTCTTGCACCAGGTCCTGTACATGAACAACAACCATCTGAGCGACATTCCTTCGGAGTTGTTCCGCGATTTGTCCAACCTCCGCGTGGTTGACGTGAGTGGCAACCGACTTCGCTCGCTGCCCGACTCCCTGTTCAACGAGCAGGGTCTGGAGAAGTTCTCGGCCTCCCGCAACCAGCTTTCACGTCTCCCTGTCGCCACGTTCGGTCTCTCGGCCGCCGCCACGCTGTGTGAGCTCGACCTCTCGCATAACGCCATCTCGTCACTGCATTCTACCGAGTCATTCTCCAGGTTCAGGGTGAGTTTATTCAAAAATAATCAATTCAATATCTGATTAATGTTTAGTTTAATTTAGTTTAGTCAAAGAGAAAAGTAGCTTGAGTTCTGATATGTTTTCTCTATGGTTGTTTTAATTTAGTTTGGTTTTCGCCACAGTCCATTGACCGGGGATTTGTCGTGAGATGGCCAAAGTATCATACTGATCATAGCGCTTTAGCAATGGCAAGTCAAGTTCTGTTTCTTGTAACGTATGAATATGATTTTCTTCATTTCAATAAATAATGTTAAAATACTTTTCAAATGAGAGTACGTTCATTTCATAAACTCAAGTTTCAATGCACTTCAAGTCATCATCTTCAGTGGTCTTTTTTGGTTAAGATGATGCCTTAGTGCATTGAAACTTAAGTTTGTCTTAAATAAATTATGTGGAACTCACAATATCGTTTTTATTTCACCTTAATCACTGAATCTCACTGAAGCTCACTTACAGCTCACTAAAGATCACTCATAACTCACTGAAGCTCACTTACAGCTCACTAAAGATCACTTATAGCTCACTGAAGCTCACTAAAGATCACTTATAACTCACTGAAGCTCACTTACAGCTCACTAAAGATCACTTATAACTCACTGAAGCTCACTACAGCTCACTAAAGATCACTTATAACTCACTGAAGCTCACTAAAGATCACTTATAACTCACTGTAGCTCACTTACAGCTCACTAAAGATCACTTATAACTCACTGAAGCTCACTTACAGCTCACTAAAGATCACTTATAACTCATGAAGCTCACTTACAGCTCACTAAAGATTACTTATAACTCACTGAAGCTCACTACAGCTCACTAAAGATCACTTATAATCACTGAAGCTCACTTACAGCTCACTAAAGATCACTTATAACTCACTGAGCTCACTTACAGCTCACTGAAGCTCACTAAAGATCACTTATAATCACTGAAGCTCACTTACAGCTCACTAAGATCACTTATAGCTCACTGAAGCTCACTTACAGCTCACTAAAGATCACTTATAACTCACTGAAGCTCACTAAAGATCACTTATAGCTCACTGAAGCTCACTTACAGCTCACTAAAGATCACTTATAACTCACTGAAGCTCACTTACAGCTCACTAAAGATCACTTATAACTCACTGAAGCTCACTTACAGCTCACTAAAGATCACTTATAACTCACTGAAGCTCACTTACAGCTCACTAAAGATCACTTATAACTCACTGAAGCTCACATACAGCTCACTAAAGATCACTTATAACTCACTGAAGCTCACTAAAGATCATTTATAACTCACTGAAGCTCACTTACAGCTCACTAAAGATCACTTATAACTCACTGAAGCTCACTTACAGCTCACTGAAGCTCATTGCGAGCAAAGATCTCATAATAGAATTGTTGAATTATGAAGACTTTTTAAATTTGACTCACATGGATGAATGTTGTTTCAGTCGCTGACCCGCCTGGACCTGTCTTACAACCGCCTGGTGAAACTCGAGGATGCGACATTCTCGTCGATGCCTCGTCTTGCCTCGCTCGAGCTCTCACACAACATCGATATGGTCCTCGAGCCTCGAGGACGTTCGTTCAAGGGACTCGAGCACTCGCTCACTCACCTCGGACTCAGCAACACGTCCTTGTCAACTGTAAGTAGAACCATAGAGGAAAGATAGCATTAGTAAATATCCCATGGCATAGATCGTTCATGTTCCCAGTTTTAAGCCGATTTCTTGTTAACTTAAGCCAGGACCTCCTATAAACTACCGGATCTGAGCCTAGAAAAATATGGCCGCCGTATATGGTGGTCTTATAGGAATTCCTACTGAGAAAAAAATCACTAATCAGCTATTAGAGAGCGTCTCAGTTCGTCGAAATCTCAGTTTGTCTAGTTCCCGTTTAAAATATCAATACAGGCCACCACATAAGGAGGCCATTTTTTTTGTAGGCGCAGGTCCGGTATATTGGAAGTCCTGCTCAAGCCTATTACTATCGACGACTGTCTATTATTACTGTTTTGGCCGGGTGAGAATGTGAGAACGGCACAGTATGAAAGACTACCATCGTGACAGCTTCACGAAAAAGAACCGACTTACAGTATGAGAAGCATGAGAAATTATGTTTTTGAATTGAATTAATTTTTTTAAATTGAATTTAATATTTCAATAGAATAATACAACAGATTATAGAATATCATATATACACAGGGTATAGCAACGTTGTGAATATTCAAATCAATAACATATACAAATTCTTATAATAGTGAGAACTATCCCAATTTATTATACTTGAAAAACACCATGATGTTTCTAAAGGTTATGAATCCAATTTTACACCTGATTCTTTCTACCGTAGGCTACTTTTCTACAAGTTGATAATAAATTATTGAATGTTTATAACATACATAAATGATATTAATAATAATCATGATACTTATCATAATTATTTATTTACTTATCATTTACAATCAACTCAAGAACAAAGAAACAGACTACAATAATAATGATGATAATATTATAAAAATTATTTATTAATAAAAATACACACCAATTTACCCGTCGCACAATCCCTTATATTATAAGGCCAAATATAGTAAATGCTTTCAATATTAATTTTACTTCATTAAAATTTAGTAAACACCAATTTGAATGGGAGAAGAAAGAGCTGGAGATCCTAGAAGCTGCAAGAGATAGGAATGAAACAAGAAAGTTTTACAACAAAGTTAATATAGGAAGAAAGGGTTTCATGCCAAGAACAACTTTGTGCAGAGCAAAGGATGGTGAACTGCTGAGTGAGCCGGGGAAAGTTTTGCGAAGATGGAAGGAGCACTTTGAAGAGCTGTACCATCCTGCAATTCCACTGGAAAGGCCGGATGAAGAGGTAACTATCAACACCGACCTGGCAGAACAACCCCCTCCATCGGTGCGGGAGGTCCAATTGGCAGTGGAGAAGTTGAATAGAAACAAGGCACCAGGAGAAGGTGGAATCCCAGCAGAACTTCTGAAAGATGCTGGAGATCACCTTGCTGAACAACTGCAAAAAGTGATCCATAAGGTGTGGGTGACAGAGCGGATGCCTGAGGACTGGACAGTAGGACTTATCTGCCCGATACATAAAAAAGGGGATCAAATGGAGTGTAAGAATTATAGGGGCATAACCCTTCTCAACACTGGGTACAAAGTATTTTCAAACATTCTGTTTGCTAGGCTCAAACCGTTAGCAGAAAGGTGTGTAGGGAAGTATCAGACAGGATTCCGCTCCGGATGCTCTACAATAGATCAAATATTCTCGCTGCGACAGATTCTAGAGAAGGCTCATGAATATAAAATAGGAACCTCCACCTCTTCTTGGATTTCACCGCGGCCTATGACAGTATCCTGAGAGTAAGGCTATTCGAAGCCATGGAGGAATTTCAATTCCCAAGGAAGCTCATCAACCTTACAAAAGCATCCTTGTCTAAAGTTGTATGCCGGGTGAAGATACAAAACCATCTGTCGGAGCCTTTTGAGATGGAGGCAGGGCTGAGACAAGGAGATGCTCTTTCATGTTTGTTATTAATATAGCTTTAGAAAAAGTCATTCGTGAGTCAAAAGTCAACACTGAAGGGAATATTTTTTATAAATCAACCCAAATTCTCGCGTACGCAGACGACATTGATATCATTGGAAGATCGGTGAATGATATGAAGGAGGCCTTTAAAAATATTAAAAATGCAGCATTGCAAATGGGCCTTCACATAAATGAAAACAAAACAAAGGTCATGATCACATCAACGAACCACAACATCGGGGAGAGGCTTCAGATGAATGATAACTGCTTTGAGGTTAAAGATGATTTTGTATACCTGGGCTCCCTCGTCGATGGTAAAAATGAAACAACAAAGGAGGTGGAAAGGAGAATTCTCCTGTCCAGCAGATGCTTCTATGGTCTCTCCAAGTATATAAAAAACAAAGTGCTGAGCAGAGCCACAAAGTTCAAAATATATCGCTCGCTAATCCTGCCAGTACTCATGTATGGCAGTGAAACATGGACACTGTCCAAAAAAGACGAGAGCCAACTCAAGGTTTTTGAGAGGAGGGTACTGCGAAGCATCTGTGGTGGAATAAAAGTGGATGAGACCTGGCGGAGGAGGAAGAATGAGGAACTCTACCAAGTATATCGTGAACCTGATGTGGTCAAAATGATCAAAATTGGTAGACTGCGATGGGCTGGCCACCTTATTCGGGCAGATGAGACATACCCACCAAGGAGACTCATGCTGTACAGGATGGAAGGGAGGCGAAGACCAGGAAGGCCGAGACTGCGCTGGATGGACGGTGTTGACAAGGACGCACAAGTGATTGGAGCCAGAGGTTGGAAAGCGAGGGCGGAAGACAGAGACGAATGGAGGCGAATACTGGAGGAGGCCAAGACCTGTAGTGGGTTGTAGCGCCACTGATGATGATGATGAAACACCAATTTGAATATCAGAGTAATAAACTAATAAATAAAATTCCAGAAGACTTTATTAAGGATAAAATAACAAAATCTAGATTGAGATTAATAAAATCGTGGGTAAAACAAAACTATTATTTTAAAATTGAGAATTGAGTTTGCTGAATCACTAATTTTGGCAATATTGTGTAAAAATTATTAAAACTCGACAATTTTTTATATTATTTTTCTGTGCATCTATATTTTGTTTATCAAGTACTTAATTATTGATACAACTCAACATCCATAGATTCTCATCTATCAACAGAATTGTATCATTTGTAATTCTGTTATTAGATTAAAAAATGTATTTCTTATTTTTAGAACTCGTGGCTGGAGCTCTAGGCTTCTTTTTCCAGTCAAGCCAAAAACTATTGTAATTTAATGATTATTTTTTAAAAATATTTCTTGTATTTGGCAATAAATTCATTAATAATATGATAGAATAATGATTATGATACTAATGATAAATATTATGAAAGAATGTTTCTTGTATTCCAGGTACCCGAACTACACCTATCTCGCCTAGTCAGCCTGCAGCTATCAGCCAACACCATCTCAGTTCTTCCGCCTGAAATGGCCTCCAACATGAGCGCACTCCGCTACCTGGACCTAGGCTGGAATTCGTTGACTCAGGTGCCGCTAGTGACGCACTCATTGCCGCGTCTCCGCTCGCTGAACATCGCGCGCAACCGCATCACCGCGCTCACTAACACCAGTCTGCTGGGTGGCGCGGAACGTCTCAGTCAGCTCGACATTCGTCATCTGCCGTTGGGATATTTCGAGGTGGGGGATTGGTTTCATCTGAAAAATGAGGCATTATCATGATAAATGAGTGAAATGAATATTTATTGGGGTATTTCGAGGTGAGGGGATCAGTTTCACCTGAAAATGAGGCATTAATATGATGAAAAAGAATGAAATAAATGAGCGCTGCTATCCAGAGATTGTCAGTTTCGTGGTTAGGTGATGGTTAGTTTTGGCAATTAGGAGGTACTGGGCTCGATTCCCGGGCTGACAAATAATTTTTGAATCGTATCGCTCATCGAATTTCCATCTAGCTGTTTACCCTGTTGTCAATATTTGCAGTAGCAGAAGTCTTCGGGGTGAATTACAGAATTTAATTTGGATTTTCGTTTAATAATAATTGTTAATTCATTAGCATTTGAATAATTACAGTAACTCAGTAATTTCCATCAATGAAATAAATATTTAATAAGGTATTTCAAGGTAGAGAAATTATAGTTTCACCAGTAGAGGATTGGTCTCATCTGAAAAATGAGGCATTAATATGATAAATGAGTGAAGTGAATATTTATTGAGGTATTTCGAGGTAGGGGATTTGTTTCACCTAAAAATGAGGCATTAATATGATGAAGAGTGAAATAAATATTTAATGAGATATTTCGAGGTAAAGAAATTATAGAAATATACTCAGTAGAGGTTTGATTTCATCTAAAAAATGAGGTATCTCAGTAATTTCCATCAATGAAATAAATATTTAATAAGGTATTTCAAGGTAAAGAAATTATAGATTCACCAGTAGAGGATTGGTCTCATCTGAAAAATGAGGCATTAATATGATAAATGAGTGAAGTGAATATTTATTGAGGTATTTCGAGGTAGGGGATTTGTTTCACCTAAAAATGAGGCATTAATATGATGAAAAAGAGTGAAATAAATATTTAATGAGATATTTCGAGGTAAAGAAATTATAGAAATATACTCAGTAGAGGTTTGATTTCATCTAAAAAATGAGGCATTAATATGATAAATGAGTTGAATAAATATTTATTGAGGTATCTCGAGGTAGGGGATTAGCTTCACCTGAAGATGAAAGACTGAAATAAATATTCATTGAGATATTTCGAGGTAGGGGATTGGTTTCACCTGAAAATGAGGCATTAATATATGATGAAATTGCTTTTTAAATTGAATAAATAAATTGTAATATTAATTATTATTGAGGTATTTTAGAGTCTTTTTTTTTTTCAAATCCCATTGCAATCTAGTCTAAAAAGACTAATGAGCAATTTTTTCCTAATATAATAATGGGTTAAATATTAATAAGATAGGTAGTTCTCACCAGGACTACTACTTCTAGCAACTAACTTGGAATTAACAATAGATAATAATAGTAATATATATAGATAAATTATCATGTATTATAATATACACATTCACACTATCAACACTGCTCTGCTTTTGACATTTTCACTCCACAACACCACACAACTCGAAGGGTTTGGTCCGCTTCAATCTGCGCAGCATATGTGTGTTGTCAAGTAGCTGAGCGACTTCTTCATTTTCATGCCGTTGGATCCTGTCTGCATGCTTGCGTGCGAAGCGCCCAATCTCTGTTGCAACGAACTCCACCCCCAGGTCTCTGTGAATGTCGGCGTTTCGGCTGAATCTTGGAGCATCGACGATGTTCCTCAAAACTTTGTTCTGGAATCGTTGGATTACATCGACGTTGCTCTTGCTGGCACAGCCCCAGAGTGGATTCCATACATCCATATTGGTTTCAGGATTTGCTTGTAGATGAGGATCTTGTTGTAAGTTGAAAGAGCAGAATTTCGGCCTATCAACCAGTATATTTTCTATATATGATACCTAGTTCTTCTCTCTTCTTCTTCACATGTGCTTTCCAACGCAACCTTGCATCCAGAGTCATGCCTAGGTATTTGGCCTCGTTAGCAAATGGAACAGGTTTCCCATTGATGGCTAGGGGAATTTGCTCACATTTTCTGTTTGTGAAGTTGACTTGGACAGACTTGGTCTCATTCACTTTGATTTTCCACAGTTTAGCCCAACTGGAGATTTCATCAGCAGCATCTTGAAGTTTCCTCATAGATTCCTGACTGTTGTCGCCCAGAGTTAGTACAGCCGTGTCATCAGCAAATGTTGCAACTGTATCATGTTCCAACTCAGGTAGATCGCTAGTAAACAGTAGATATAGAATTGGCCCAAGAACACTACCTTGAGGTACTCCTGCTCCATTTCTTTTAGCTCTGAATAGGCGTCTTCCTGCTTGACTCTGAATATCTTCCCACTAAATATGACTCCAATATTTCAGTGTATTCAACTGGAAGCATAGTTCTCAATTTTGCTAATAGGCCTCTATGCCACACCTTATCAAATGCTTGTGCAACATCCAGGAATACTGCACTACAAATTTTCTTCTCTTCAAGAGCCATCTCAATTAAATTGGTGATTCTGTGGACTTGCTCTATTGTGGTGTGTTTCTCTCTAAATCCAAATTGATGTTTTGGTATCAACTTCTTACTCTCTATAATTGGCTTTAATCTTTTCAAGAGCAGTTTTTCAAATAGTTTTGAGATTACAGGTAAGAGAGAGATTGGCCTGTAAGATGTAACATCATGTGGTGCTTTTCCAGGCTTTAAAATCATGATGACTTCTGCAACTTTCCAGTAATCTGGGACATATCTCAGCCTAAAAGATGTATTTATGAGGAATGTAAGCTTCAAGAGAGCCTTCCTTGGAAGCTGTTTCAATACATCTCCAGTTATGAGATCAAACCCTGGTGCCTTCCTGGTTTTGATGCTACTCTTGATCATATTTTCCACTTCAATTACAGTGACTTGTGTGATCCTCGCTGATTCTTGAACAGTATGTGGCAGATGTTCATCATCATCATAGCTGTCATCAGTTTTAAAGATGTCTCCAGATGATTTGCAAACCTAGCTGATTTTTGTTTATTGTCTCTAGCCCACGTACCATCCACATTTTTAATGGGTGCATTTTGGCTTGAAGTCTTTTTAATGCACTTTGTAGCTTTCCATAGGGAGTAGTCAGTACTCTTTTCATTAGTCAGCTCAGTGAGATACTTGGAAAATGTTTCATTTTTTAGATTTTTTATTTCTCTTCTGAGCTGCTGGGATAAATTGTTCAGCACAGTCTTGTCTCTTGGATCCCTAGTGTTTTGCCATTTTCTTCTTGCTCTTCTCTTCTGTAATAGAAGATTTTTTATTTCAGAAGGATAGTTGTTGCCTTGAGTCCTCCTTTTTATTTCTGGTGTACTTGCCCAGGCTGCTTGCTGAATGGAGGTCACAAATTTCTCAATTTCTGCTTCAAGCTGATCTTTACTTCTAAGCTGTACATTGAGATCTATGCTTTCCTCCAGTATGTGTCTGAATTGTTCCCAGTTTGTGTATCTAGTATTTTAGAGTGAGGAGATTAGTTTCACCTAATTAATTAGGCATTAGAATGATAAATGAGTGAAATAAACATTTATTGAGGTATTTCGTGGTAGGAGATTGGTTTCACCCGAAAATGAGGTATTAATAAATGATAAATGAGTGAAATAAATACTAATAAATACTGAGAGCTTGTAACTTCTTTAAGTGAATGCTCAGTTTCACATTAAAAATGAAGCATTAATAATTATGATGAATTAGTGAATTAAATATTGAAAGCTCTAGTAAGATCTGAAAGTCAGCATCTGACTTTAGTTCAGCATCTGATTTGCTATCTTTGTCTGTAATGTGGTAAAGTAGATAGCTCTATCCTCTTTCAACGCTGCACTGTTGCATACTTGTTTTCAGACTATGCATAATATGATGAACTAACCGGATATTTCTTCTCAATAATGGAAATTAATCATCAAAATCATGAAGCTATAGCATTTTCTTACGTATTTATAAAATATAATTATAGTTTATTATTATAGTATAATTATTATATAGTATATAGTATATTATAGTAGCCTTTCAAATTAATAAAATGATTGTAATAAATATTAAAAGCTATAGTGAGATTTAGAAGTCAGTATCTGACCTATAAGCATCTGATTAAAATTTTATTAATTTCGAAGGGTACTATAACTCTATTTTATATATACAAGAAAGTGGCCCTGAATTCAAGCATTTTCTTGATGGAATTGATCATTAAAAATAAGCAGGAATCAACAATTATTAACATATGGAAATTGCAATTTCCATTAACTGAGATATTGCAACTATTCAAATGTCAATGAATTAATTATTATTATTAAACGAAAACCCAAATTAAATGCTGTAATTCACCCCGAAGACTTCTGCTACTGCAAATATTGACAACAGGGTAAACAGCTAGATGGAATTTCGATGAGCGCTACTTTTCAAAAATTATTAGTCAGCCCCGAAGTCTTCGGGGTGAATTACAGCATTTAATTTGGATTTTCGTTTAATAATAATAATTAACAATTATTCATCTAAGATCAAATTTACCGGGATAACTTGAATCACAGCTATATATTATAGAAGGTGGAGATGAAAAAGTGGCAGCAATGCGTTTCTATCACTTCCACTGATTTTATAATAACGCGAATTTTAGTTTATTATATTATACTATTTCTAGGTCTCAGTTTCATTAAAATAATGGGGCATTAGAATGCGATGTGTGCAAAATAAGTACGGTATATTTACAGACTGACGTTATTTGTTTTACCAGATGGGTGCTCTGAGCAAACTGCGCGTACTGAACTCACTCCACATCAGCTCCTACTCCAACATCAGAGACTTCAACCTCCCCACTGTGCTGCAGAACAGCTATGGCCTTAGGAATTTGCATGTTGAGGTGAAATTATATTTAAATGATTTCATTCACTGTTTTTGGTTTTCATACATTGTTCAGTCTAAATCCAGATTGAAAATTACACTTTTAGTTGTCAACAAGTACGAATTTATTAGTGCAAAGACTTATGTTTATGTTTTATACAGTACAACGACTAATTAGTTTTAGAGTAAACTAGTAGTTTTTCAGTCCCCTATAAATGAACTTATTCATTAATATTATAAAACACGACCTGTGATGAGCACTTATGCCCATTCTCAAGTGTCAGCATGAATTTCTATTTATTTATTTATTATATTTCCAACGGTATACACCAATTTCAAAAGAATACAATAGTAAGAAGATAAACAAAAATAACAAGACAAATATAAATATAAACATGAATTAATTCAAATAGAGTGGGATGTATCAATGGAGATCAATACTATTCCAGTATCCATTCAAATTATCACTAGTCCTTCTAAACTTCAAATTTATGCATGTATCTACTTTACGCATTTCTATGGGCTACTAGCCTACATAATTTTTGTATTGATCTATTTCAGATTGAAGGAAAAACATCACTGTCAGATGAAATGTATGGAGAATTTCCACCAAAAGTCAGGAATATCACCATCACTGGGAAGGAGCTCAGAACATTGGGAAACAATATTTTACAGGTTTGTTATTGGTATTATACATGATTAAATGTATTAGGAATACGTTTTCTGTCTTTCAGTAGGTTTTTATGATAAAAAGGCTAACGTACAAAAACTATAATATACAGTATAAAGTATCGACCCTTGAAGTACTTGATTCATAATACAAATTCTGTAAAAAATTTAATAACCGAAAACTCTATATACAATTCAGTTCAGTGATATTCTGAAGGACATGTAATTAATTTTATGATCAATTTAATATTCAGTCTTGATCTAGATGATAATCTGGAGAATCTGTAATTATAGAAACTCTGTACAATTATTTAATTCAGTTGAAATAGCTATCAACAATCCAATCGCTCATTATTGCTACTGTTAATTTGAAAAATCTCACGACAGTTTCTATTCCATTACCTAGGTATTTCACAAAACTAGAAATATCAAGATAACTTCTCAATTAACCGACAGTCACATGCCTCAAACGTAATAATTGAACTAGTTGATATTATTCAAGTCTTTGTTTGAATATAGACATTATTACTAAAAGATTAAAAATACCCTGCAATTGACTGTATTTGTTATGTTGTTTTTCATGACAAAACACTTTATAATACAGTATCTCTGTTGATGTTAGACACAATATACCCGGTTGCTCAAAAGTCTTTCAACTTTTATTCTCGATTAAATGTCACAAGAACCAATCAGAAAAGCCTTCTAAGAAAGACCTTCTCTGATTGGTCGTTGTGAAACTTGATGTCGTTGTGAAATCATGATGAAAATCCAACAGGCTTTTGTGCAACCGACCGGGCCTTTGTTTCAAAGTTGAAAAATATGTTGTTTTTTGTAAATATACCTGTTGATGTTGAAAGTGCCGAAGGATGCAAGTCGAGAGTTTTTTCTCATATATTTCACTTTCCATGACAAACTGCAAGTAGTTAGTTGGAGTTTTTTTTAATTTCAGGGAGTCCGCTACCCAGAGCTACGTTTCACCCCTGCGCAACACAAGCGTTGAGAAGGTGCCTCGCCAGATCTTCTCTCAGATGCATTACGTACGCAACGTCAGTCTAGATCTGAGGAATAACTCGCTCAGAGCCGTCGGCAATCCCTCCACTGGAAACTTTCTCAATACGCCTCAGAAAACATTCCTCACTGAACTCTGGCTGGCCGGCAACAATTGGAAATGTGACTGCGATCTTGGGTGAGTATAGCTACCTCTATTAATTTTATAAATTAAGTGGAAGTTGGAACAATGAATATTGTTACAATACTTTTGTATTCATTGTTCCAATTATGAATATTGTTACAGAGTACCTCTTTTACCTCTAGACATTTAGGCTAAAAGGCTAAAGGTGACTAAAAGGCTCGTATTACATTAGAACACCAGTGTTATCCGTGTGTGAAGCAATATCTGAAACATACCAATGCTCGTTTTTACGGCAATAATTGAAGAGGAATATATATTTTTTTTGCATACTTGAATACTATTCCACAAAATACCATCAAGATTGGCGATTTATGAATTAGTTCTGCGAGGGGATTGAAGTCTAGATTACAAAAGAAATAATGAAATATGAATATAATATAATGTGATCGAGATTGGTGAACCTGCAAACTCACTGATCACGTGAGATGAGTCAAAACTATTCTATAGGCTAATTATTACAAGTAATTATTTACCTAATATAAATTATGACTTTACATAATTGGTTTTTACAACAAGTTTCTGTTTTTTTATAAGCTAATTGATTCTCACCGTATACAGCTGGATACCCAATACCCACATATCAATAACAGTGAAATTGACCGGTACAGTGAAAATATTATACACATAAGTTTTAATGAGAATATTCATACTCGCTCGGCCGTGCTGTAGGAGCAGTCCAATCCTCCTAAGAGCTCCTATGAATATTTTCACTGTTCTGGTCACTGATGTGTGGTAATATAGCTATACTTTCCTTGCCCTAGCTACTAGCCTACCACACAACCACAGATAAAAATATACAACTTAGCTTATTATCTGTGCCGGTTAGGAAAAGTATTGTTTCTAAAAAAAAAGTAACGTACCCCAATTTTATGTTTTCTTCGTTTCAGTGCCCCTAAGTTCTTGAACAAGATTTTTGGAAATATTTTCGAAATGTATAAACAATTCTTGTAAGTTTTTATCTGATTGCTGTATAATGTTTACCTCTCTGTTGCAGCTGGGTGGAAGTGTGGGGCCGCAAGAAACGTCAGCTGATGTGCCGCGCGGAGACAGGCGATGACTGGGAGTGTGGTGCGGCCGAGGATGATCTGCGAGAGGCCAGATGCCACAACCGCAACCTGGAGCCAATCATAGAGGTGCTCAAGTCGGACATCGAGTGTGGCTGGGGTGCGGCTCCCGTCAACCAGGGCACTGTAGTACTCATCACATTCACGCTCATTGTCTCCTTCTTTATCGCCTTCTAACCGCCACCAGTTCAGTAACAACTGACGACGAGAAGGTCCCTGGCTGCCATTTGAAAACTAATACCATCGATGAAAACCAGGCCTTTTCGTTAAGCGCTAGGAGAAACTACAGTAACTATATTACCCATGGGTAATATAGTTACTGTAGGAGAAACCAAATTAGTAACAATAATACTATGGGTCTACCTAGCGCATACGAGAAGATCCCTGCCATCAATGAAAACCAGGGGCCTTCTCGTTATGCGCTAGGAAAAACCAAATCAATATTAATGATTCTATGGGTCTACCTAGGGAATAACGAGAAGATCCCTGCCATCAATGAGAAGCAGTCGTCCTCTCGTTAGACGCTAGGAGAAACCAAATCAATAACAATAATTCTATGGGACTACCTAGCGCATAACGAAAAGATCTCTGCCATCAATTAAAACCAGGGGCCTTTTCGTTATGCGCTAGGAGAAACCAAATCAATAACAATAATTCTATGGGTCTACCTAGCGCATAACGAGAAGATCTCTGCCATCAATGAAAACCAGGGGCCTTCTCGTTATGCGCTAGGTGAAACTGAAACTTAACAAAAACCTTTTAAAGCTAGATTCCTTTATAACAGTGATAGTGAAACGGTGCAATGTAGTTATTGTTCCAATAAGTTCTAATAGGACTATTGACACTCAGCAGGACCGAGCGAATATGAATTAGTAAACATTAATTTGAAATTTATTTTTAAAACCTGACGATGGTGTGATCACCGAAACTAGTAGTTATAATTTGTATTCTTATTGTATTAATTTCAAAGGGTATTAAAATTCTATTTTATAAATACATGTAAGTAGCCCTGAATTCATACATTTTAAGAATATGAATATGTCCTATTGGAACTCGGAGAAATATTATATTCACTGTACTGGAACGTACACTGATATGTTGGAATCCATCTTAAATAAACTGGAAGGGATCTAAAGGAAGTTAAACATGGTTGTTCCTAGAAAGGATCTGGAAGAGGAGAGTAAGAATGATAGGCTACTTAATGGAATAGTCGGTACTGGATACAGTGGGGTCGACAAGTTGACCATCAAAAATATTATTTTAAATTTTATCAAATATTCAAGTGATAAAATTTCCACCATTAATTATGTTAAGTGTGATGTTATATTTAATATAATGACTGAGAAGTCAAATATTAATGCTAGAAATGTTTGGTTACTAAATGAGTGTCCAAGGGAGTTTGGAAGAAATAAGCAATACTCTGTTAATTTAAATAGTATAAAATTGGTTGTTCACGTCTCTCCCTTCTGAAGCTTTTGAAGAAGAGTTTAGTTGAGTTTAGAACGGAATTCGAACATCAAGAAAATGGTTTTGATATCGTAGTAAATATGTTTTCAAACATTCCTTCAAATAAAGTCATCGTGCTCTAATAATTATACATTTCCAACCATTATTCTAAAGCAGTATTCTAAATCAGGAGTTGAGAAATAAACACTACTCATAGAGGTAGAGTTTGGTAATAAAAACAAAGTTACGGCTATTTGATATTATCTAATGTTGAATCTACTAAAAAATGATATAATTTTCAATGACTTTTGATTATTGCCACTGAAAATGGAAAAAGTTTCCTAATAAATAATCAAGTATATGGAATAAGCCTTATAAACAGGATTCCAATTCATCATTCTCATAAGAAGATAAGAGTAGATGAACTGGAAATAATCTGAATTGAAAGCATTCCTGAGTTGAATTTGTTCAACCTAAAAGCTATAAATTGTAACAAGAGCAATATATATTCACAATATCTATTATGGAATCTAGAGGAAATATCAGATCAATTTGGTCCAACGGAATCAAAGTTCTGAGAGTAGCTAATCCTTCATATCGGGACTGGTTTGTGATAACACATCCCCAATAGAAAACCTAGTCACCACTAATTTCTAACAGCTATGTTAATTCTTTACTGCAATTGTATAACAATCTGTATATTTTGCATCTGTCCAAAGCATAGAAATCTGATTTATGTACTATATTAGCTTTATTATGTTTGTATTTTAAGGCAAGAAAGTTAAGTTTTTGTTTACCAGCTTTCTATGGTGTTACAAACCAAGCAATATGTTTAGCTCATCATCCTTTATAGTTCTTTCCATGAAAATAATGTATTTCTTCATTTTTGAAAATTGTAGCCTATATTTTTTATTAGATCAGTTATAGTGAGAATGTAGGCAACGCTCCTCACAAAGGCTGTACCAATATTACTATTACTACTAGTATTATTCTAGTCTTATTATTTCAAGAGTCAAACATTTATAAGTCGATTATTTTGCAATAAAGTTATTATGAAAATTTATCAAAAACATTCACTGACTCTCTAGCTTAATCGTCACTTACTCAATAAAGCAATTCAATGAAATCAAATTTCTCACTAGTTTTATTCGCAGTTCCTGGTTGTTTTTACTTGTAACATAATTATTAGTAGTCATCTAAATCATAGTTTTACCCAAGTGATCCTTCAGTTACAATTACGAATCCTTAGAGATCGATGATGACAAATTCTATGGAGGATGAAATTTTGTCAAGTCAGCACAAGCGAAATGCGAAAGGAGTGAAACCTATGTCAAGTAAAGAAACACAGTTCATTAAATAATAATATTTTATTTCCTAGTTACTTGATCGAATAAATATTTTTTATAAAATATTAGTTTAACATTTTTTTACAAATCATAGTACACTATTATAAACCACAATTTCCTACATTCCTTCAAGAATAAATTTGTTACAGTAACGAGTTATAAAATTCTGACAAATTTTACTTAAATTGGATAAGAAACAATTCAAAAACATGCCCGTAAAATTGTTTAAATATTTTTTATAGAAGTGTTTCAGTAGAAATTTCTATTCATATTTTAAATATGTAGTTGACTGATTCGCTTTTTAAATACAAATACAATTACAAAGATTGAAACATAAATAATTATAGATGGAAATGAATTGGAAGATGCATTTATTCAAATGCTAATTGATAAATAATTATTATTAAACGAAAATAAAAAAAATTGGGATTTTCGTGCAATAATAATTATAAATAATTATATTTTTCCAATCAACATACGGTACAATGAATCAGGCTCTAGCCAATTGATTTAATCATTATATGAATCTAAGATCTATGAGACAAAATTATGAATAAGCAATGCGAAGACAAAACTTGAGTAAAACAAGCGATAAAACAGTTAATCTTATGATTACATTCAACAATATAATTCACAGAATTAAAGCTAGAACGATGTGATATAAACGTCTTGAGAGGTTCATACCGATAAGTTTCTGAATTGATATTAATATTTGAACAATTTCCTGGATTAATACCAAGGAGATGCAGAGTTCTTACTTTTTAAGGATTCTTTATCCAACTTATCCAACAAAATAGCAAGAGATAAAATTATTGATGCTTTTTAACGTTTAAGCAATAATTTTCTGAATACAACGCTCAATATTTTCCCCTATAGTGTTTAATTAGCTTTTAATCTGAAATTATAAGTAAAAGTTATATATAAGCTATCTATAATTTTAGGCAATTGAAAAAGTCTCATCAGTGTTTCATCTAGAAACGATAGAGCTAACACTACTTGGTCCCGAACCAAGGTTGAGCTTATCTATTTCATCATCAGCTTGATTGTTTTTCAGTTCTTGAAGTGTGCACATCATCTTCTGCCAATCATCGTGTCTTGGTAGAGCCAGTTGCTGAAAAGAAGAATCTTTATTATTTATCAGGCTGGTTACAAAGGAGCTAAAATGCACTTCATACAACCAGTAGCTTTAGAACTGACGGTGTTCAAAAGGTAAAAACATAGTGGAGCAGCCATCATAGTGTTAAATATAAGAGAGTTGAGAGTGTTCTAATGTTGTAAAATGTATGTAGGGCCTATTGAAATTCGTCAAAATATACCACTCCATTATTCGTGATTAAAGTGCGTCATCATCTAATTACGTTAACAAAGACTATATGTATGTCACTCTAATTACATCATATGCAGAGTATAAATTGTCGATGGTACAGGGAGCTTCCTTGTTACATTTGTCTGTTACCAAGCCAATTGCCCAATGAGTTCATTTACTTTTACTTCAATTAAAAATGTTGGCATCACTTCCTAACATGGTGACGAACCAAGGTCTATGGAAAGAAATCTGGACAGTTGGAAGTCTGTTGAAAGGTTTATTTACTTGCTCTTAGCCTCAGCTGATGACTAGAAAATGGGCCATATCAATAAAAACTGAGCAATATATATCCAAGAGCATGGAGCATAAGGTTTTGCTCATGAGCATTAGGTAGAAGAATAAATAAGCATTTGCTCATTTTTATATGAATAAGCTTTACCTTATACTCTTACCTTATGCTCCTGAACTCTGGAGCAAATGCTCACGTAGGCCTATTTAGGATTTTCGTAAATAATAATTAAATAATTATTATCAGCTGTTTTTCCAAGGATGAAGAATAATAATTATCCTTCAGCGAGTTTTCTCAGGGATGAGACCTAGTGCAATCGAATCTTTATATTATAAACCTACTATGTTCTGAATTTCGTGAGAATCGTTAGAGCCGTTTTTGAGATCTGGTGAAATTCAAACATCTAAACATATAAACAGAAGTTGCTCGTTTAGTAGTATAGGATATTGGTAACGGAGTAACAACTGAAACTGGTATGTCAAATTGTTTCAAAGTTGAATTAATTGAATTGATGTTGTTTTGTAACTGACCTCGCCGACATCGTAGACCCAAATCTTGCCGTTATCGTCGCCAGTGGTGAGATGCGTGCCGCTGGGGGTCCACGAGACCCGGTTGAGGGCGGGCTGGCCATCCACCATAACACTGGCGGTCGGTACCTCCGTGTCCGCGTTCAGGTTCCACAGGTCCAGGCGTCCCGACGCGTCCACGCCGGCAAACAGCGCCGGGTGGATGGGTGACCACGCCACGTCGGCTACGTAGTCGCCGTTGTCCTCGAACGAGTATAGCGGCTTGTTTTCCTAACACAAACAAAATCGATTCAAGATTTACAACCGCTTGTTTTCCTGAGAGGAATTCCGAAAATACATTGAATATTTAAATAAATTCATGACACTTGAAAGGATGACATTCACTTCATCTCGATACATATTTAGTTGATCACGAATGATCACCTTCATTTCGAATTCCAGTTCATATCGATACATATTTAGTTGATAACGAATGATATTTATAATATACTAGCAGGTGTTACCCGTCTTCCTAAAACAAACTAAATCGATTCAAGATACTCATAAAAACTCATGGAATTTGAACGCGTAACATCCATTTCATCTCGAATTCCAGATCATCCCGATAAATATTTAGTTGATCACGAATGGTAGGCCTATTTATAATGGAAAGTGTCTAGGAAAGGTGTAACAGCTGAAGATCATATATTCTACATAAAATTGGCAAAAAAAAAAAATGTCCAATGAAATTTTATTACTTCTAACTTGGTTTTCGAGATATATAGATTTTTCTATATTTTTGAAAAACGTCAATAACTAGAAAACTATTATTCAAAATCAAATTCTGAAGATGTGGTTGGTAAAATGGAAAAAGTTCCAGTAAGATTAATATATATTTTTTTACTCTTCAATGTTTGTTTCCATTACGAACTGCTTGTTAATAATCACTTTTGAACAATTAAATCACGACATAGCAGTCAGGTATTTATAAATAAAGGCTATTAGCTTCTACTCACATTAGTGGAGCGCTTTCGGACACTAGGCCCTTCATCAACACTGGTTGACACTTCCATTGTGGAATACATATATGGTTAGTAAGCAGCGTGGGTTGTGGGAGTGGCGGGATTGTTTGAATAGTTGGCGGCGGGGGTAGCGGGAATGTTTGAATTTGTAGGTTAAACATTTGTATGTTTGAGTAGGAGGTTGAAGAGGCTGTGTGATTTGAAGTTTGTTTGCTCATTAAGGATGTTGTGGGGGTCTCTTTTGGTATGTTTATATAATTATTTGTTGTTAATTATATGTTCAAAGGTGTTTAGTTCAAAAGTGATATTTTTTTACTTTGTTTGACATTTTGAACTTTTATGAACGTTCAAACTATTTGATACGATCGAACTCGACAAATGTAATTTTTCAACTTTGAGCGGTCTGGGCTTCGCCACTCTAAGACAAACGTTTCCTGCTTCAGTAGATGAACAATATACTATTTCTGTGTAACTATTTTATCTAGCATACATAACAAACATGGTATCTTGAACATGTATTATGTTTACTTGAAATAATAAGCCTTATTGGGCTTCATACCTCAAAGGAATGGAAATGAGTAAATGAATAGAGAAAAATAAATAGATGAATTCGAACTAGGTGAAAGAAATGAAATCAGAGAGAAACACTGTGAAATTGTGATTATTGTTTGTGCTTTCTTTGCGAGAATAAAGTTATTATTATTATTATATTATTATTATTATTATTATTATTATTATTAAATCAACTCTAAATGAAATTGAACTACATAGAAGAATTGATATCAGAGTGGAAAACTTTCATTCTCACCTTTTGATTCCATAGTTTGATGGTCCAGTCGAACGATGACGTGAGGAAGAGATGGGAGAAGTCCATGGGCCCCGACACTTTGTGTGTGTTAATTCCAGTGACAGGCGCTTGGTGACCCTCGTACGTTTCAGTCACACCAGCCTTACTTCCGTGACGGCAAGCTGAGGATAGAAAAATACAAAAATATCGATCCTTGTTTTATAAAGAAATCTCTATACATGATATTACATCTGAAAAAGCTTCAAGAACAGAATGAAACTGCATTCACCCCTATAGTGAGGTCCAGTGGAAAAGATAGAACAACAGCGTTGTCGATTCTCTGCACTACCACTGCCCTATATGGTATATGGCTGATTCAGGTAGGCTACATAACGAAGCCGACAGCCAGAGTTGGTAGATACATAATTCCTACTTCAATCTCAATGATTTGATGTAACCTAAACAACTGACCATTCTCCTCTATAGATTACAATGGAATCTGCAATAAGCAAAAATGGCAACGGAATCATAAACTAGCCCTCTCAATTATTTTGGTATTCAACTATGTAAGCTAATCTGTATTTCCAACTATTAATTTAAACTTTTAAATAAAAACACTTTTGAAGTGGAAACACTTACTTTTTAGCAGTGAAGACGTTTCGACCTGTTGTTGGTCATCTTTAGATCGTAAGCTAAAAAGTACCCAAGTGTTTCAACTTCAAAAATGTTTCTATTTCGAAACATTCTCAAGTGAATTGCTTGGAAATGATAGCTGCTGTGACCACTTTTAGACAATTTCTCTACTCTGATAAGAGTCTCTGGGAAGCCTTTACTAGTAGTCCTGTGAACAGTAGACCTCACGCAGTTCTGACATCCACAAGTATCTGGTGTCACCTGTTCACCGGCTTCTCCAGACATCTATGTAATGCATGCAATGAATAATCCACTTGTCAGCTGATTGACTGTGAATAATTCTGTAGCCTGATTATAGTCTGAATCCTATCTTCAGAGTAGATGATTATAATATAGTGATATCGGAGTATGGAGGGAATTTATTTTCCTTTCATATTATCCTTAAAATGCAAAATTTCAAAAAAAAACCTTATGTATACATCAGACGCGCAGTTAAAAAAGGAATATTCCTGCCAAATCTCATATAAATCTATCAACGTGTTTGGCCGTAAACGCGTTACATATAATACAGACAGACGAAAGAAAATCCGAGTTATAGCATAGTTTATACGATGCCGATTGGCGAGACAGTTGTCTTTGGACAATTGTCATCACGTGGTTGCGGTTTGTCGGAGGCTAGGCCAGTTAAACAAGAAGATGTTTATACGCAGCCAACTATTGGCACGTCAGTTGACAGCTTAACATGTCCTAGTTCTCGTCATCTGTTGTGACTTAACAGCTGAACTGGCAAAACCAAGACAGCGCTACTGGCCTACACCGTTCGCGACAACTGAGATTCCGAGTGGTGGGGGGCTCGCTGGGCCCAATTGACTGTTCATAGTCTACTCCCGGAGACAGTTGAATTTTGGGCCAACTGTCGGGACAGTTGGCAAGACAATTGGCCTGAAGTGTTTATACGAAGACAATAATTTCATGCAAGTCAGTTGCCTTATGACAATTGTCTCGCCAATTAGCATCGTATAAACTAGGCTTTGAACATAGACCTCACTGCGTTCGGTCAAAAAACAAACTTTTCAATATCAAACCGACCAGAAACAAACAAACTTTTCAATTTGAAACTGACCACAAACAAATTTTTAAATTTCATTTTGAAACTGACCACAAACTAACAAACTTTTTAATTTTAATATTATTTCAAACCGACCACAGGCTAAAGAAAATTCAATTTGAATTTCTAACTGACCACAAACAAACTTTTGAATTTCAATTTGAAACTGACCAGAATAGACAGCGCCCTCCTCGCTTCCGAGCACAAAGTTGTTGACATCGTTGTTGGGGAAGGCGTGGCAGGTGACGGCGATGGCCTTGTTCTGCCGGTGCTGCAGCTCCAGGGTGTCCTGAGGCTGCGACAGCATCTCCAGCGACCACGAGCACAGGCGGCCGTCGGTCGACACGCTGATCAGATTGTGTGCGTTCTGGGTGCCCACCACGCTCAAGCAATACACCGGATGCTGCAACATAGGATTGAATTTGAGAAATTACATCAGATTGTGTGCGTTCTGGGTGCCCACCACGCTCAAGCAGTACACCGGATGCTACAAGATAGGACATATTTTTCAGAAATCGCTTTAAAAAGAAAAATTATAAATTTATTTGTTCCAACATATTGAGTTGGAGGAGGAGGAGGAAGAGGAGGTTGAGGGGGGAGGAGGAGGGGGAGGGGAAAGGGGGGGAGGAATGAAGATGAAGAGAGAAGAGAAGAAAAGATAAGAATAAGGAGCAGGAGAAGGAGATAGAACAGGGGAAGAAAAAAAGAAGAAGCAATCATAAGTCCTGTGATAAAGGAGGAGAAGGAACTCATAAAATAGACATGAATGTGTAACTTTATTCTGCGATTCCAATGTATGAAAGCCTTTTTTTTACATTAAATGATATTTTTGAACAGGCTCAACATTTTTCCGGTTACAGAATCTTCTCAATTTTTTTTTAAATCAGATTTCAACTCACCGTATGAGCTGCAGCTGATAGGGGTGTCCTCTGAATTGGCGTTCTTTTCTGCACTCGGTTATCCCAGAGAACAATCTGCCCTGAATAGGTGCCTCCCAAGATGAGATTAGGGTGAAACCTGCACATTGATTGAGTGCTTTATTTATGCAAATTACAATAATTTATTCATGCTGGTTAATTTATTTATTCAAGCAGATTGAGTAAAGTAGCTGCAGTAGATGATGTGTCATTGAATACATTCTTACACAAGTTACATAAGACAATATAAAAAATTTTAACATTTTACCATGCTTCACATTTCTCTTAATTAAATTGGCTCAGCCTCCCCAGTCTCTATTTGATTTTTTTGGATGAAATTACCATTCTTACCAAGGAGATTATTCAATTTCAATATCTGAATTGTCCAATAAAATAAATGCCGAGTGATTCAACAGGTCGCATCTGATTAATTTCAGTACCTCTGACGTTTGGACCGACGGCTTGTCCAACGGGAGTGGAAGACCCTGAAACGCATCAGTGCAAAATGTGCCTGTAGAAGTGAAAACTACACATCTTGAGGCAGATTGACGACCCGCACTGCGACTGTCGTCATATCCAGTCAGATGACCATCTATTAAAATATCGTCTTGCTCCAGTATGCACAAGACAAACTTCTTTTTTCAATGACAAAGCTGTTAGAGGCGATGAGTTATAGCATGATCCTCCTACTCCCACCACATGAAACTCAACTCTGATATTTTTAGGGTGAGGGTAAGAGTTTGGTCAGTTTATTCTCGGCACCCGGTACCTTCACTTCGAACATTGAGCCCGTTCTGGGAACATGGAATGTGGTAAATTGTCCGATTCACAATTTACCAGGTAAAAAGTTCCGCGTCCCATGGGATGAATTTTGACAGATTCTGTACCAGAAACTAGTTCCAGTTCCAAGTTCCTGCCCCACAGTAGAAGCCTGGTAAATTCTGACACTTGAAACTTTCAGAGCTCTCATTGGTCGATTGAATTGTAGTCTGCTTGCTTCTCTGCGCAAGCGCTGATACCTTGTTTGTTTACCATACATAGCCATAGAATACGTAATTAACAAAATGATGTTTGATAACCATTCGTTAAATGCATTTTCCTCTATAGAAAATTTGAGAGTAATTGAATGAAAGAAATGCACACTTTTCTAGACGGTAAGTTTGTAAAACAGCCTTTCGTCATTCACGCAGGTAGTAAACGACACATTTTGGTGTAAATCAGCTTCATAAAAGCGCGCCAAAAGCTTGAACCAACCAATTTGAAATGGCGTTCTATGGGAACATTTTGCACTAGTCACGTGATTGAACAATTTACCACTGGAATTATTTATTTATCATTTACAATCAACTTAAGGACAAAGAAACAGACTACAGTCCAAAACTTCTTTTCATCCCAATTTCATAAAATAAATTGTCCAAATAAAGGTTATGTGCGAACAATTTACCACTTTTTCGTGTTCCCAGAACATACAAATTTTCATTCTATTCTGCATTATGAATGCACAGTGAGAGAAGAGAATGTGTGAGAGAGACATTCCCACCCCAACATTCCTTTCACGTCAGCCTCTCTTAAACCGTTTGATGGGTTTTGGCTCATGTTATAACTCCTATAAAACAGTGGATTGTTATTTAAATATTGGCATATAGAATCATCTGACACGAACGAACTAACAAACTTGTCTATCCGTAACACGGGATTGATTCGAGAAAAATATATTGTCCGGCCAAGAATCGAACCCGGGACCTTTGGCTTACAAATGAATTGTGAGAATAACATATTGAAAAACATACCTAGCAAAGGTGGCAGACATAACAGCTGACTGACAATGGAAGATGTACTCGGGCGTGGTCTTCTTGAACTTGGTGTTCCACACGAGGCAGACACCGTCCGGGTCATGCGGCGATTCGGTGTTGCTGTGATAGCTGGCAACCAACAGTTCGGGGTACTGTGGGGACCAATCCAGTGACGTCACGAACCGGTTCTTCGACCACCTACATCAATCACACAATCAACAAATTAATATTTCATTTCTCCATCATGTCGTATCATGCACAACAATGCAAACCCATATTGCTGGATATTAAAGGGTGAATAGTGTTTCATTCTGATATCACTTCTTCCACCTATTTGAAAGTTCATTTATTTGTTTTTTTTCTATTACTTTATTCAATAAAATAAATAAATACCAAAATAGATTTAATTAGAACTCTTTCCAAACACACAGACTTGTCTATGTGGGGAAAATTCACAAGTTTTGTATACCGTATTCTTTTATTCATGTTCTGTATACTGAATTTATAAATAAAGCTGTACAATAATGGCCGTTATCACACTTGCTGATTGTCGGCCGACACTCAGAACTGTCCTCTGATTAGCTTATTCTCACCAATACCTCTCATCCGATAGGACAAATTTGAGTGTCGTCCTATAAAATAATGTCATCCTACAATCGGAAGTGTGAAAACGACCATTTAACGGTTGAATAAATACCTTTCGTCGAAGAAGACGCGGTTAAAGGACAGCCCGGTTGCCACTCTTCTCATCTCCACCATCTTCGTTGTCGGCCGCACCGGTGTAATCGGTGTAGATGTCGGCCGTCTCCGACAGAGCGCGCTCCATGAGGCGGCCAGACCGGTCGATGAACTTCTGGAAGTCCTCCGATAGCACTATCATCATCTTCTCGTCTTCGCTCAGCTCTTGCACTGCAATAGGTTCATAATAATAATAATAATAATAATAAATTTTATTAGCCAAAAAACAGGATGTCACAATTTGACATATAGGCCAGTCAATATAACAGTAAAACACTCAGTCAATACAAATACTGTCAATAAAAAACAATACAAAGTCACATTTACAATAGAAACATGTATGGTATATTAGTCCTATTCATATAACAGTAATATTAATAAATTCTAAATATTGAAATCTTCTACATTCATTTTCATGTCGATAAACTCTTCAACTGAGTAAAAGGGGTTTTTCAAGAGAAATATTTCTAAAATCATTTTGAACCTCCTGTGATTAAGTTGCCTCACCTCAATAGGAAGCCTATTCATCAATTTAATTGCAACATTCGAGGGACTTTGATCAGTTTTATGCAGTCTGCTTCGTGTTACATTGAGCGTCTGATTGGATCTTGTATTATAAGAATGAATTGCATTTCTCAACTCCATTTTCTCTGGATTTGCTTTCAGGAATAGTAAGCATTGCAATATATATCATGAATATAAGGTTAGAATTCGAAGACCTTTATAAATATCTCTACAATGTTCCCGATTCTGCGCCCTGGCGATGACTCTGACAGCCCTTTTCTGCATTATGAAAATGTCTTGTGCTTGTGAAGAACAGCCCCAGACTATAAGGCCATATGAAATGTGTGGATGAAAAATACCAAAATAAGCCTGACGTAGTCCATGTTGGTCCAGCTCCCCACATAATCGTTTAAGGGCAAACACACCGCTGCTCAACCTACTTTTCAGAACAGCAATGTGTTGTGCCCAACTTAGAGTAGGGTCAATAATTATTCCTAGGAATTTCTGCTCCTCACCAGTATCATTTGTTGCTGATCCCTTTTTGAGCCTAAAAGTGACTGTTGTGGTTTTGGCTTTGTTGAGGAACAGTTCGTTGGCATTCAACCAAGTTTGCACCGACTCCAGATTCCTCTCCGACAGTGCAACAGCTTGAGCATCATTTTTATGCCTATTAAGAACTGTGGTATCATCGGCATACATGAAGATTTTTGTTGGGACATTTATGCTAAGATCATCAATCATGATCAGAAAAAGCACTGGACCCAATACAGACCCCTGAGGCACACCACACTCCACAGGCAAAACGCGAGAGTTGTCACCATTCACGGAGACGTACTGCACTCTGCCTCGCAAATAGGAAGAAATCGCCAGGAGGATATCATGTGACACACAATCGAATGCACGACTGAGGTCACAGAAAGAGACAGCGGCAGCGGATTTATCTTCAAAGCAGTCAAGAATTTCTTCAACCAGTTTTATAAAAGCATGTGTGGTTGAGAGGCCTTTTCGGAAGCCAAACTGTGTTTTGCAGAGCAAGTTATTAATTTCAAGAAATTTGCAAAATTGCATTGCGAGCAGAATTTCGATTATTTTAGACAGTATAGGGACCAAAGCAATAGGTCTATAGTTGGCAATATCATCATGCTTGCCCTTCTTGTAAATTGGTATAATTTTGGTAATTTTAAGAGAAGTGGGGAATTTTCCATTAGCGATGACTTCATTAATAAGTGCCGTGAATGGGGTAACAATACAATCTATGATTCGTTTAATTAGGGCATTGGATAGTCCATAGTGATCTTTGCTTATCTTTGGTGACATATGCTTAACAACTTCCAGAACGCAATTCTCTGTAATGGGCTTGAATCTAAACATTTCAATACTTTCAGGAACATTCTTATTCTTTAGTAGATTATCTGATGTAACTGTATCATTTTTATCAAGTTTTTCTTAATTTCATTAGCAATATTTGCAAAGAAACTATTGAAACTGTCTGGAGATATAATGTTCTTGAGTAGATCTTTTTTTTCTGATTTATCCTTGTTTACTATGTTCCACAGTGTCTTCGACTTATTTTCAGAATTCTCTATTAAACTTTTGTTGTATTCTTTTTTTGCTTTTTTATAATTAGTCTGTAATAACTTTTTTCTCGAGTATACATATCTTTATAATCAGAGGATGTGTTGGAAAGAAAGTATAAAAAATCAAGCCTACTCTTATGATTTTTCAATTCTTGTGTATACCAGTTTAGATTGTTACTTGAACGTCTACCAGAACCAGTTTTCCTATTTGTAATGATTACGTTGAAACTTAATTTATAGTAATATATAACCGTATTTAGAAATGCTTCAAAATTTGTATCTACTTCAGCATGATTATTGAAAATATCTGACCAGCCTTCTATCAACAGGTAACTCCTAAGTACATTAATATTACTGTCATCAATTTTAGTTACTATTTTATAAATCTTTTCAGTGTTTGTCTTAGATTTCTGTGTATCGATATAATTCACTCTACTCATTGAAATAAGTTGGCCCAAGTGATCACTAACATGACAGTTACTCACTAGAACACTCAAACTTTCTTTGAAAGTTGTGAACACATTGTCCAGACAGTTGGTACCCCTTGTCGGTTCATGAACCCTCATTTCGAACCCATACATACAACACAAATTAACAAAGTGTTCTGCATCCTTTCTATTTCTATTAAAATGCAGGTTGAAGTCACCACATAATATTGATTTCCGGTTTTTCTTATTTAAATAACTTAAAGCTAGTTCCATAACCCTGCAAAACGTTTCAAAATTACCTTGAGTACTTCTATAAACAGTAATGACCATGATATCAATATTCAAGAAATGAGCTCCTGCTAATTCACAGTCCAACTCAACCGAAATGTTATTTAAATAGTCTAATACTTTGTATTGGGACGCATCATGATTTGAATATATGGCCACACCACCATGAATTCGTATTGAGCGACAGTAGCCGGTTACTAAATGTAGATGCTTAATATTAGAGTTTACTTCAAGCTCAGCATCAGTCATCCAATGCTCCGATACACATAAAATGTCCAACTTATAATTAACAATAATCTCCTCCAGCAGTCCTATTTTATTTGATAAGCTCTGTACATTTTGGTGTAAGATATTTATATTACTTTTCCTAGAGTGAATGGCATAATCATCCCTATGATTCAGCCGATATGGATTGAAATCATTCTCGGCTGATGGCCTTAGTAGTTTTTTAGAGGAATAAGTTTATTGGCTGGAATTATCACGTCTTTATTGAATTGTTTTAAGATTTGTGAGGCAACGTACCGCTTTCCAAGATTATTCAAGTGGTGCCCATGTTTCGTATGAAAACGTTTCCCCAACTTACAAAGCTCTAACACAGTGACTCAAAATGTTTACATGTTTTATGTATCTCAGAATTTGCCCATTGAATTGCTTTATTTACACAAGACCATTTTGGGAGGTCATACCTGTGTGGAATGTCAAATAAAAATACTCTGGTGTGTCTTAAATCAGCCAGCCTCCTACGCAGGACTGATATAAAACCTTTGGCATCATTTCTGGCAATGTCATTACCCCCTCCAATCAACACTGCCGCATCCAGAGGCCCCAAATCTGAGCAGTCACCCACGCTCTCCCTGGTCACATCCTCAAAACAAGCTCCGGGCTTTAGTGTACCTGTTACTTTACATTTTTCATCTTTGTCACGCATTAATTATCAACAACAGTACGACCCTGGCTACTCATGAATAGTCTAATTGTCAGATATGCAAATGTTGATACGTATGTTCCTCTGTGTATTCAGAGACTGTATAGTATGGCTTTACAATCAAATATTTTTTCAATTCAGAGACAAACAGGCGTTTGCTCTCAATAGTTTTGAGGGTTGAACGTGATCCTGTGCAAATTGGGGAGTTTCTAAATTTATTTAGTTGATGTTGGAGGATATTTATGTTGGTGTTATTCCTTGTGTTGCAGCTGTGTTGGTGGCTTCTTAAAGTTGGATTCGAGTTTTTTGCTAGTATTATATTTCCAAGATGTACAATGATATTACTGTAAAACTTTTGTTTTTAAGAAATAGAGGCTTACAATGTTCAATTACATTTGTTTGCTACCCGTGAATGCTATTAACGGGGAACACGTGATTGAAAATGTCCGGATTATAATATAGTAAATGATATTTCCAATTCCAATCCAGGACGCTACAAATGTCCCTGAGAGAAGCGTACTTATTGAAGAGATAACAATGATAGGTTTATTGAAATATGTATTGATGTTGCGGAACTTTATAAAAAAAACACACATTTCTATATATGTAACTGCTGGAGATGTGTTGATTTCAACCCGAAACTGAAGGTTGATAACACTACTATTAATGAAATATAACAATGACTTCCTTGAGCAAACAACTTTGAAATATGCATGAGTTGGATTTCCAAGATAAGATTGTAATGTTATTCATAAGCCACCTCGTCATTAAGTCATGTTTTTTCGACTAGAGAAACAATAGCGTAAGTAGATATCCCATGGTATAGGGAGTTTACGTCGCAACTTTTACTGTTATCTCAAGCCGATTATTGTCGATTACTGTGGATTTTTAATGTTTTGGCGAGGTGAGAGTGTATGAACGGCACAATATGAGACACTACCAGCGTCATACAGCATCACGGGAAAGAACTACGTTGACTATAAGCTTGAGATAACAGTAAAAGTTGCGACATAGACGCCCTATACCATGGGATATCTACTTTCGCTATTGTTTCTCTATGGTTTAAGTGAGCGTACCCGGTGGAGTAAAAATATTATTCTAATGAGTTTTAATGGGGCTATTCATACTATCTATGCAGGGCTGGATGGGAATAGTCACATAGGAGTTGTATCTTTTCTGTACCGGACTCGAACACTAATACTAGAGAGTGGGATCTGCTTTTTCATCCAGTTAAGATAGTGCGTTTGAAAAAATATAAAAACTTGAAGTTCCCCTTTATAAAAGTTTTAGAATATTTTAACGATTAGTTTCGACCATTGGTCATTTTCAAGTTCAACTTGAGAATGTTTTCAACTTGAAAATGACCTATGGTCGAAACTAGTCGATAAAATATTCTAAAATTTTTAATAAAAGGGTAATTCAAGTTTTTACATTGTTTTTATTAATTTGAATAACGTAGCCCATATAAGTGAAGTGATTTTATTTCATTAGGGATTATTTTTATTAATAAAAAAGTTGATTGATGTTTAAAAATCAGTATTATACCACAATAATGATAGTATCTTTCATTGCGGAATGGTATGGTTTCATTTGGATCTGGCATCCTAATTAAAAACCGATCAATCTATCGGTCTAAGATACAATAGCTTTCAGACACAAATCCTGGACTCCAATTCAATCAATCAATGTTTTGGTTTAGAGATTGATCAGCTTTGGAGATGGAAGTTTTGATCGCTATACCGGGTGATTGAAAAAGGACTTTACAACTTTTAAAATTCATATAAATCTTATCAAACAAGGTACAGGTAGCTGGTATCTATTAAACAAGGTAGCTGGTTTTAGTGTTGTTTTAAACGAAAACACTCTAAGTTTTGAGTCGCGCAGTCCGCTAGTGCCTGGTCGCGCCGCACAAGTGCTAGCGGCAGTTACGTCAAAGGCTGCCTTCACTGGACCCGAGCGTGCTAGCTGTGTGTTTTGGTTTGTGTACATTGATATTTTGCAAAAATTTTTGATACCACAGATCGATGAGGATGACCGAGAACGATTTGTTTTCTTTATGCAAGATGGCGCACCACCACACTATCTGACTGACGTCCGTGATTTTCTTGATGACCATTTTCCAAACCTTTCCCCAGATCTAACACCGCTGGATTTTTTCTTGTTGGGTTTTATAAAATATATGGAGTACGTACCTCCTTTGCCAGCCACTCTACCTGAACTTATAGCAAGGATTTGCGCTGCTGTTGAGCAAGTTACACCTGAAATGCTAGTGCGAGTCTGGGAAGGAATCGAATATCGATGGCATGTCTGCAGGATAACCAACGGATGTCACATAGAACATCTTTAGTTTAAGGTAAAAAAACTTGAAGGGCTTTCCTTTAAAACAACACCAAAACCAGCTCTGTACCTTGTTTAATAAGATTTATATGAATTTTCAAAGTTGTAAAGTACTTTTTGAATCTCCCGGTATATTTGAATTAGTCTATTATATTGTACATTAAATTCAAATTGAATTGTAGATTCCTCTAACTCTAAAGGGAACATAAACATAATTCAAGACCTTTTTTTAGTATCTGGTATTCAAAGTATAAGCATAATAATGAAAACCATACAATTTCACAATCATCAGCCATAATTGAAATTTATATAAAAATTGATTCCTAATATTCATCTCATCATTGTATCAGTTTCACCTATGAAATTTGCACGTTGCAAAAAGATTCAATTTACAATGACAGTGATACAATATGTTTCATGATAATACGATCAACGATGAGAGTAGCATAATAGAGTGGTCACTCACATGTCTTGGGCTCTTTCTTGGGCGCCTCCTGCTCCACCTGGGTCTGGGCCGGCTCGATCTCCTTGACCTGCGGCAGGCCGGAAGGCAGGATTCCCGGTGGCAGCTTGTTCTGGTAGGGCAGCGAGCTCTCCTCATCGTCCACTTGCGGGTCGTCATAAGTCAGAACTATTGGTGAATAAAATGGCCACTCTACGGCTCTCTTACGTCTAAGCACTCATGCAAACAACTGCGCGCTATTATAGGTCTAATAATAATAATATTCTCAAGGCTTTTATTAGTGGGGAGTCCCTGACTGAAGTTCCACCTCGACTGAATATATCATTTAGAAAAGCCTTTCAGCTGCGAGTTTTGTGACTTCAAAAGTGCTAAGTTAGGTAATTTGAAAGCACATATCAGAACTCATACGGCAGAAAAACCTTTCAGCTGCGAGTTTTGTGACTACAAAAGTGCTTGGTTAGGTCATTTGAAAGCACATATCAGATCACATACTGGAGAAAACCCTTTCAACTGCGAGTTTTGTGACTACAGAAGTGCTCGTTTAGATCATTTGAAAGCACATATCAGAACACATTTAAGCCGTCAATGGGTCTTACGACTGTCATACTTCAGCCGGGACCGACTAGGTTTAGCGATGATATTAGATACAAACATTTGTAATTGATCCAAGTTGAAGTAGTTTTTACATGGTAGCCTTTATTGGAATAAGAACGAGAACAAATATTTCGGAATTAGTCGTAAATTCCTCATCGTATACTTGGGATCGTCATAAGTTAATTGGTGAATGAAATGGCATTGTACTGTTAACTTATGTCTAAGCTCTCATGCTAAACAACTGCGCGCTACTATAAGTTTAATCGTGATATTAGACACATACCTTTTATAATGTTGATTTATGCTAGTGAATTTTATAAAAAGTTACCTTTATTTCAATAAGAAAGGGAGCATATACAGAGTGCTCTGAAAAAAGGTGCCCATGAAAAGAGAGCTAAACAGACTTTGTCTATCTTTTATGCGTTTTGTATGTAATCAGGATTATTTTTTAAAGGTTGCGTTTGTCTATTATAGACTTATTTTACATCTCTCTCTTTTAAAATTAAATTTTCTACAAGTTCTGTGGAAAATATTTTGTGTTTACTGTACATTTAACATAGTAAATCTGCTTCAGCAGTAAAGGAACATGTTTTTCTTAAAAATTACTGTAGCTACAGGTCTGAATTATTCAATATTTCAGTTCATTTTAGATAAATTATGCTCAATTGTACATTATAATTAACAGTCAACAAATACCCGTAGGGCTTCGTTCCAGCAGGGGAACTGAAATTCAGACGAAATCTTTCACCCTGTATAACTTGGTAACCAAGCATTTTCGGACCTATGTTAATTGGAACTGTTTTCTTCTTTTGATGTGAGGAATCTCGCCCTAACTTATGGGCACCTTTCTTCAGAACACTCTGTATAAGGGAACTTTGTGATATTGAATCGGGAACAGTTTTGGGCTATAATGCCTGTTGTTCCCATACCTGTATGAATTTCTGTAAATAAATAAATATACGTGGGGAATTCATTGTGTAATAATTCATTACTATTGTAATATAATTTATATTTGATGTTGCGTGCCATTATACGTCATGTGATTAAAAAGTAATAGTAGTATTGAGTGAAATAATAGCCTTCATTTCAATAAAAAAGGGAGCTTATAAATATGGGGAATTCGTTATGAAATATATTACTGGTGTAATATATTTTAATATTTATTAAAAATATGGGAGCAGAGTAATTTGGGCTAGGTCTGCTATTCTCGCTCAGTCATATCTATATTATGATTTGTAATTTCATTGATTTATAAATGAACGAATGAATGAAATAAACACAGGCACATGTGATCTACTGAATTGTTGTAGAATTGATTGGTAGATTACTGACATAGTTATGCGGGTTGACCGAATTGGCTAACTCAGAACTCACTGACTCCATGTTAAACTGCCGTATGAAACGAATCTACTCTGATCGGTGTAGTATTGATTCATATGGCAGTTTAACATGGAGTCAGCGAGTTCCGAGTTAGCCAATTCTATCAACCCAGTTATGCCTTTAAATGATAATAGAGATATTTATGTGAAAGTATTATCAGTATGGACGATATTCGTCTGGTCGTGTTATTACACACATACCATGTTATCAGATCTATTGTAGAAATTATACTCTGTAATATTTTGTTTTATGCATAACCTAATAATTTATTTGAAAAATATTCATGTTCTTATCCTAGGAATAGTATTTGAATCGTAATAGAGTTACTAAACTCGTCAAGGATTATAAGTTGATGGTAGATTCTTGAAGTATTCAATGGAAGTGCCAATATGATCAACACTTGAGAATTGAAGATTTTTGCTCAATTTCAGTTATATCAGTCATGCATTAACATACATAAATTGCAAGTATTTCCACATTTGAACAATAATTCTTGGTATAAATTTTCTCAAGATGTTCAAGCTCTATTCTAGAATATGAGAAATCTTTAAAACTCTTCCATCAAGAGTTTCAAATGCTTAAGATGTTGAGCTCTATTCTAGAAGATAAGAAATCTTTAAAACTCTTTCATCAAGAGTTTCAAATGTTGATAATGTTAAGTAAGTTTTGAACTTTTAAGATAACACAGTACATCAATAATACATAAAAATTAATTTCTGGTACGGTAGGCAGTAATAGTTATAGTTATAACAGTGTTCCACACATAAAGCAGGAGAGAAATCGGATATCAATACTCAATAATAGAAAATTCAAAGTACCATCAAGTATAACCAGTACCAATCAAGGAATATGCCCTAATTGTGACTAAAAACTAGTGTTACAAATATAAAAAGTGCGCATGGTTTTTCAACAGTATTTGTATTATTAGAATTTTGGTATATATTCTACTCGATAAACCTTGCCCAACACAAAACACCCAAATTACAAATGTACTTTCAAAGTTAATTTTGTAATATTTCAGAGAAGACTATATAAAACATATTAACGCATCCTCCACAGAGTTAGATTGAAACCTTACCTGTGAACTCGTCCTCCCATTCTAAACCCGGATTTAGATTGTACTCGTCTTGAAAGGAAACAGAGACAAATTCAAACAATCACCATCTCATCTTAATAAAAATAACATAAAGTGTGAATTACCCAAACCAACAATTGAAGCTAAGTACTGACAGTGAGTAGGGTAATGGTTGATGTGGGTGAATCCAAGCAATTTAACATTGTTGATGAGCAACTCAATTTGAATGAAAACAATTGTAAATTGTCCAATGGTTGGATGAACAGCAGTGAAATTTCAAAGAGGAGCCCCAATAAATTATGAAAAAAATTAAAAGCCAGTAGATGTGTGTGTGTTTTGAAGCCACTACTCTACTTAGCTATTGGTTAGTGAGACAGCATAAGTGGAAGTTCAAAAAATTTTGAGGCAGCAAATCAAACAATTAAATTGAAATCATTCAATCATTAACAATCAAAACCTCACTTTACTGCGAGTGAAAATGAAATGAAAATAAATTCATTTTTTGAAGAGAATAGCAATGAGCGGAGAAAACAATTGCAGTGATCATTTTTGGACAACCCAATATTCAACTATCCATACTTATCCTAGTAATTTACTTTTAATGTCATTATGTGCCTAGCTTAAATTCCATTACTATTATTATAAATAACAAACAAGGGCTACTTTTAGTAAAGGTTTTCAAGTATTATTAAAAAAAATTCATTCCATTTTTATTATGAGTTAATTATTATGAGTTAATAAGTGGTAATAGAGCGTTCTAGCCTTTAATCGAATTGTACCGTTTAGTATAACTGAAAATTTGGAAATGAGTGATTTCCGAGCACCTACTTCAAGACAGATATTAATCTTATTTGATTTAATTTCAACCGAGAGTAATAATGTAGACACATTCGAGTATATTCTATAAGTTTCCTGTATTTTCTATTTCATCAAGTCTTATTCACTATTTGAAAAGCGATTCAAGAAACTCTTGAAGAATCAATGCAAATCAGAATAAGTTATTAATTAAAATTATCTCCCGCCGCTTATTGCCATGAGTGTATGAATTGAAAAAGAGTTTATGGAGTTCATCAGAGTTTGACAATGGTGGAACAACCGAAACCGGTCTTTCTAAGTATCAATAAATCTGTGGTTTTCGGCAATTTCTTAGTATTTTTATCTAATATTAATAATTACTACAATATCAACTACACAAAAAGAAACGAATTAAAGTACAAGTATTATTTCAAGGCGTTGCTCAACCAAATAGCAATCCAGATAGCTAAAAGAAAGCTTATTTACAAAAAAACCTCTCAATTATATTATTGGGAATATCTATTATATTTTACTAATTTACATTTTAAGCTTTGCTAATTTACATTTGCAAATAAAATCATGTAGGCATTTTCGCAGCAAAGCACGTATTAACAATGCTATGGGAGTTAAAATATCGTAACTTACTATATTTAATGCGCTATATTTAATTTAATCTGTTTGAATAAATGATTAATTATTATAATCTGGACAAATTTTGCTACAGGGATCAACCCCTGATAATAAAGGTTTTCTGAGGTATTTTTGCAATAAATAAGATAGAGGATTGAAAGACAAATCAAGTAGTAATGTCATGATCACCTTCCACTTGAATGATGCACAAGCTAGGGACGTTAAAAACTAATCCAAACTGATTTGTTAAAAGATGTTAAATCGCAACCATTACACTATCACTGTCAATAAAAATGTTAGCAAAAATCAATTCAACATGAGTCATAAAGCTAAGGAAAGAGATTATCATAAGTAGCTCTATCCCAAGCCGCTTGTAATTCAAAAGACAGGGCAAATAGCTTAGTTATATTATTATATATAATACATTATGATAGACCATTTTTATTGTTAACCTATCAATGTCCTCAACAAATTATATCAATATTATATTATAAATTAGATCAATGCTGGGGAAGTTATTAGATATAGTTTGTGAGGTGTTTCACCACAGATATGTATGTTATAACGGTACTATATCGTTGTTTTAACGAACAGACTATTATTTTTATTTTGCATGATGATCTACTTCCATAAAAACCAAATTTTCATGAGCCTGAAAATTATAATTGATGTTGAAAACAAGCAGAAATACTCCAAATTACAGTATTCAAGAACCCAGCAAAGCATTGTGCAGGTGAAATGAACTGCCTAACCATTTGAAAATGTTTGTTTTAAACCTAATTTATAAATAAAATTAATCTATCAATTTATATCTCAAAGCGCTTACTATAGTTTGTTAGCTTGACGTTAATATAATCCTAATCCTCTCATGGGGAATTAGCAGTCTCAGTATTAGATCAAACCAGAAACTATTGTCATTACGTTTGAGTATTATCAGGATCATAGTTATTATTATATGAAGCTAATTAAAAAAACTGAATACTTCATTGGTCCATAATCCGAACAAAAACACACTTAAAGTATACTACATAATTCTTAAACGTTTCAATGCGAAAAAATTTTGTAGAACAATGGGGTTTGTTTAACGAATTTGAATGGCTGTTTTATGACCATTTGAATGGCTGCATTTTATGGCTGTTTTTTTTTTTTAATTTCTTTACAGCCCTGCTTGATGTAAAAAGTTTAAGGAAAAGTTATATGGTTCAAAATTAACCAATTGAGCTCTTTGATATGCACTAATAGAACTTAATCATAAGTTATAAGTATATTCAATATGCATATAAAATTTAGTACATATTCAATCATATTATTATGAAAATGGATCTATCATAATCCACATAATTTAAATGTGTTATCTAGCCTGATCAAATTCATGTCAACATATGAAACAGAACTATATTAGTAGCCAATATAATATCATACAGTATGAATCAAATAATTTTTATCTTTGTAAGAAACCACATTTATAATTTAAAATAATTAAGACATCAAGATAGTAGAAAGAAGATCTTGATTTACAGAAAGTGATACTCATTCAATGTATTGAACATCAAGAATGTCAAAAGTTCAAATCCATGCAAAAGAAAAACATGCAGTTATATTTTATTTCTTGTACCGAATTGAATTAAACCCTAATCTGAAAATCAATTAAGAAAATAAAAACCAGAAATGCAATACCCGTTTTTTTATTTTGAAAACCTATCAACTATCTTTATGAATAGCAGAAATACAATATCCAGTTATCTTTTTAATTGTGACAAACTATGAACTATCTTTACAATATATTCGAAAAAATATGTTATTCTTTATAGAATGGAAATGGGAATTTATGCTTGAAAAAATAGTCTCATGTAATAGAAGGATGTTACAGAAGATGGTTATCAAGATGTTAGGAAAGAAACATGCAGGAATTAAACATTAAATGTTTTGAAAAATCTGGTTATTTTTATATAGGAACTATAAATGTAAAAACTTTATTTATTTTGAGGGGTTGAGAGGGAATTTCCATTATCAGAAGTTTAGAATTGATAAATTCTTAGAAGAATCGTTTACAATAATGATCCAGGTCTGGACAACAATTTTGTTCTATTAGTACAAATTTTTGTTATTTGTTCTATTTATTCTATTTGTACTGTTTGCAAATAACAAGAAATTATCTATTCTACTACCACCACCATTGAAACCAACAGAGTACCAAATCACACGCAAATGAATAGTCTTTTCATGCAATTGAAAACACATTTTGAAAAATTGGAATTCACCAACAATCAATATGTCTAAAATTAAGTATAATTAAAATTATTAGTTAAGTAATTCTATTTAAATATGGGTGAATCGAAAATTAAATAAATTGGGTTTCAATATTATATATGATAAAACAAAAAATATTCCTTTTTTCATTCCAATATTGTAATTTTCACATCCATTGAATGAATAAATAGAATATGAACCCCATATTTTGTTAGCTCAATACGTCATCTAGTTTTATCAAGTAGTATAGATTATAAAAAAGCAGACCCTTGAATAAAAAATATAAAAATATATTTGAAATATATTGAAATATGGCCCACCAAGAGTAGAGGTATAGCGAAAAATTTCAAATTCTTTTGATAAAATGTTGAAGAATCTTTTTTAAATGAGCTAGAAAATAGAGAAAGTCCAGATAGATATTTAAAGCATGTGCATAATAGTTACAAATTTTCTTTGTTTTGAATCTAATACTTACATCTTATATTACTTTTTACACTCCAGTATATTTAATGTATTCTAATCATGTTTTTTGGAAGAAAAATGATAATATAGTCTTCAAACTTGTGATATGAAAAATATATAGTAATAAATCTCTGGAAAATATGCAACAAGAAGTAATGTGCATACTTCATCAGTCATTGGTTTCTTAAAATTTTTTGATAAGTTAATTCGCTCAAAAAGCCAATATATACATCAGACAGGGCTGAATTTAACATGAAAACGACTAGTACAGTATAATACCTATTAGTCAAAAACTGTCCGGATTCCGTATGTTGTTCATTTATCAAAGAATCACTAAAATTAAATCTAGTTTCAAGACAAGCTTAAACATCATATTATTAGAATACGGTTATCTAAAATGTCAAAATCGAGCAAATCTGATGTTAAATATTAGAATATTTATGCACTATTTTGCAACATGATATCGTCTAGATATAAAACACATTTCTATCATAGCACTGTTTTGGTAATGTCTCAATGCAACCAATCTGTCTTATATCAAGGGTGTTTCAATAACAATGGAAGAAATCATCATGATTTCAATTCTTCTTAGTTATAAACCTTGAAAAGCTAATGAAGCAGTGAAAATAAGACAGTTCCAAAAAGATATCAAGTGACCTAAACCATGCAAACTGAGTTGAAAAACCATAACACCACATCAACTGAACATCGAAATTCATAGACCAAATTCTATGGCAATAAAAACACTTTTCCTAACACAAAATAGAACAAGAAAGAAAATAAACATGATATAAATATTCGGTTCAAAAATTCTCTGGGAAGGTGCGTTAAGATGTTGACGAAAATCAATATAAATTGATATTTTTCAATAATTTGATGGAGAATGGAGTACCAACAATGTAGACAAAAATCAAGTTTCTTTTTTCAAATCAAGTTTTTTACTCGGAATAATTAAAAACGATTAATGAATGCAAGACATTTTTTTCAGATTTTTTATTCAAGATAATATATCTATACATTTAATATAATTGTAGATATTTTTTTTACTTTAGGATTTCATCCTTTTAATAAAAATATATAGAAGTACTACAATAATTTTTCAACATTTTAATTATTAGAAAGAATTGTTATTCCACGTTTTTCAGTAAGGTATTGGTTTTTATGTTTCCATTGTACTAGCTACAAGGAATAATGTATTAGAATGCTGAAAAATAGATGGATTTCAAAAAGTTTATGCTTTTTTACATTAAAACTTTCAATTTATCGAGAAATTTACTCAAATTTCTACAATAGCCATCATGAGCACTGAAAATAATAATTAGGTAGCCTACTGAAATAAGATGAAATCTTTGACCTCATTCGAATTTTTTATAACCGATCAAATAACAAGTAGGGGAAAACATAATAAAAAAATTGATTTGAAAGAAAAAATCAAGTCTTCTAGAAGCACATTTTTCACAACAATCTTTTCCAATGACTAAATAAATCTACTTTCTAAATAAAATAGATGAATTACAAAACACAAATTGAATACATTTAAAAAATTCTAAAAACATGCACTTCTCAAACAAATGAGATTCTAGAATAGATAATATCTGTGACAAATTACAAATCTTGAATAAATTAAAATTGTATGAATTTCCAACTTACCGTAATAGCCGAAAGTTTGGGCTGGAAAGATGTTCAGACCATCAGAAAAACAAAACAGAAAAAGGAAAAGAAAGAGATTAGTTTTATGCTAGATAAAAATTACATTTTACAATTAAAGACAAGAATTAAACATTCAATTATCACCAAATTTAAATACTAACTACAATGCAATAAATACGATAAATCATACAAAATATAGGTTCTGGATGATAAGAGTTTATTTAAAATACTTTACTTAATAAGTGTGTTTGAATAATGGTCATTATCATAGTTCATTGAATGATGAGTGGTTAAAAGTATAAACAATATTTCAATAATTATTATGATGATCCTTAGTTAATGTGATAGTTAATTCTTGAAAATGTTATGAGAACAGTGTAAAGCATTCCTGCAAATTTTGGAAAAACAAATGGAACTATTAAGCACTTAGAAAAATGAACATGATTAATTTTGAAGTAAACAAGTAAAGCATAATTTACCGACAATGATTGTTTACAATCAAATCTGAACTTTTGTGCAGAGGAGTAATATAAAAGTCAAAACTGGGGAGCTTTGTACAATAGGACATTATTGTGCATGTTTATAATATAACACTTGTTTGGATATGTTTTTTTAGAGAAAGTTTAATTTTCAAGAAAATATAGGAAACTATCATGCACTAATAGTTTTTGTGAACATCATTACTGTCCCTATTTAAATAATCTGCGATTGAAGAGATCAGTAAAGATCTATAATGAAAGACGTTTAGTTGTTTAGGTCGGAGTTTAAGGCTAGACACATGCCAGTTAGTCAAGACAAGACATGATCAGACACAATACTTCACATAGTTGCTTATGAAGACATGTCTAATTGCTATGACTAATCAGTGTGAGTTGCGTCATAAGCCACTATGTGAAGTATTGTGTCTGATCATGTCTTGTCTTGATTAACTGGTGTGTGTCTAGCCTAAATGTTTAATGAGGGTTATTTACAACCAACATGACTAACTACTACTATTTGAGATGGAGCTCCATCATGCAGTTTTAATATGAATTAAATTCAGTAAAATGAGACAAATAGCCAATGTGGAAGTTGATAGACTATTCAAATAAAACAATTTTAAATTATTTGATTATAGATCTGAGAAATTGTGCATATTGTACATCAGATGCCTCTTACCTTAGCTCAAATTAGTTGAATTACCAGCCAAAACAGGTAGAATAATAATTAGACTTATTATACGTAATAAAATGATAAAAGTTTAAAGAAACTACTCAGAATTAATTGACAAATATTTTGATTACTAGTTTTTGTATATCATCTTTTAAAATAAAAAATGACTGAGTAATTGTTTTATCATGTTCAAGAGATTCAAAATGAAACTGTTTCTTCGAATAGTGACTTATTCTAATATCAATAAGATTTCTTCTCAATGGAAAAACCTAATGACACTATTACAATCATAGAACTTAATCATTTTAAACATATTCTTATCCAAGATTTATGCTATTCTTTGCAATTTTTTACTTCAAAGAATAAACAAATCAGATAAGTGCTGTTTAAATGTACTTGATAAGTAAGTAAATATTTATTTTAAGTAAGATTATTAGATAAGATTATAGATTTCTAGTAAGTAAGATTATTTATTTAGTATATGTTGATACCAATCATGACCAATTATTTTTTTACCAGATATGTTTTATATATAGAAATATATAAAGATAAAATTATAACGTACTGATGACAGTGTGTTTGAGTTCGTGTAATGGTGTGGCAAGTAGTGTTCTTCTCATTCCATAATCAATATAAATTTAACATTGTGCAGCTTCACAACATTTACTAATTAACAAACAACAATTTAAAATATAGGTTGAAAGAATTTATGTACGACATGACCGAATACAACATGTGAACTTCAGTAAACTTTATTTACACTGGTGCAATATGGATTATTTAGAGTTGAATTTAATATTGTGAAAAGGTTTAAAATACTACTATAATGATCGGTAAAGACAACAGATAAAGAAACAAAAACTTTAAAACAAAATTTGAAAATACTTTTTTATTTTTGAGATAATATTTCCAATAAACAGGGAGAATGCTAAGAGATTTTCAACACAATTGAATATTATTGGTATATTAATAAAAATAAGGTGGATATCATTAATAATTATTTTGTAATTTTCAAGTTGAATCTAATGTCAATACCTCTAAGTTAATGCAATACATCATTGGACACATCATTGTATAATTGGTTATTTAATTACATAAGATATTATAAGCTTCAAGAGGCAAATGATTTATACAAGATTCACATAAGTCAGATCTACGCTTTACTTTTGCAACATTAATACCTCTTAAAGATATTTTCCAAGTGAAGTCTGATTTTTTAAATAAAGAAATTCTATAAGCATTTGAAATTGATTATTAAATACGATAAATTATCAACAAAATTTATCAAGTCTATGTAAGCAAATAGATTAGTTTGAACTTTACCAAAAAAGTTCACAGAGCTGAATAGTTTGGATGATTTTTCCTAGCGCTACTAAATTATTCAAAACACAATACCTTCTGATCTATAGTTCAACTACTGTACTACTACTACTTCTGAAGTACTGTATTCAACTCCTGTACTGTATTTCAACTACTGTATTATTGCCGATTTCCATGAAGAATATCAATATGCATCATGCATTAATATTGATGTGCTAGTTTTAATAATTATGTGGATAACGTCAACATAAAAGTGATCATAAAAGAAAGAACTGACAAAATTGACAATTCGATTTATAACTTATTTGATTGATTGGCAAGATCGATCTCTAATCAGCAATCATCCTAATCAAAGATCAAATTAACCTGAAGTTTCTGCAACCGGGAGACACCATCTAAATAAAAGCATGCTACTAATGAATGCACAAACAAGCCACACAACAATACAATATTTTGTCCTTTTCTAATCATGCATATATGATTTGTGTTATCATAAAATGTATAAATAAAATACAATATCAACAAATTGGGGATGAGAGAGGGCTTGTGGGAACTTCTATTATCAGTATTTAACAAGCAAGCAAGGAACAAGCTAGAGAAGGAAGGAGAAACTACCAAGCAAGCAGGGAGAACCGGATAAATCTGCATTCCCACATATCAGTGTCATTGAACGTATCCGGCACAGTATAAATATCATTTCCATCAGTTCAAATGTGACTATTCATACTTGCTTGGTCAAATTGAGTATAATGATAAACCAGTTACACACACATAGATTTTTCGACGTTCGATTTTTTGCAGTCCTTATGAAATCCACTACATTTAGTAAGAAATTTATGAAATCTACTAGTTCTACGGAAGAATTATTATTCAACTCCCAAATGAACGCTGTAAATAATAATTCTATATTAATTAGCATTCGAATAAATGCATTCTCAATTTAATTCCATCTGAGTTCTACAGAACTTGACAAACACATGAACAACATAATCTTTTTGCCAAGTTATGTTCAATCTAATAGAATTTGTATAAGGACGGCAACCAATCGTACGTCTTGACAATGGTGTAATAACCGAATCGTACGATTGACAATGGTGTAATAACCGAAACCGGTCTTTCTAAGTATCAATAAATCTGTGATTTTTGACAATGTTGTAGTCTTTTTCATTCAATATGAATAATTAAGCTACCACAATATCAACTTGTCAACTACACAAAAAGTAACTAGACATACTGTAAAAAGAAAATATAAATTTGAGTACCCTTTCAAATTATTCATTCAAAAATTTAATTTAATAATTAAAAAGGGTACTCAATTTTATATTTTTATTCAAGTATATTAAAAGTAGCCTTGAAGAAAAAAGGCAATACTAGACATACTGATACGTGAGAACCCAGCTTTATACAAACAAGATTCCAGACAGAAAGAACATCAATTTTCAAGAGACACCACTTTGAGAAAATTTGTTCGGAAAATTCAATTAATTATGAAAAGTGATAGAAAGTCAAGACTCAGCAGTAGTTATAATGACCCACCTTTCCTCGGACGCCACCAATCCTCGTAGTATCCTTTCAGTGGGGAAGAAGAATCAGATCCTTATTGGTTAGTCGCAAAAAACAATTGAGAAAGCACACAATTTCTAAATTCCCTCATAGAACAAGTCAATGCCACCAACACCAAGGGAGTTATTCGGAAAAGAGAGCAAGTCAAGTTTGGAAGTTGAAAAGGGGTTGAAAGACACAGAAGAAATTGGAGACACAATAATTACTTAGTTTATTACCTGATCTGATTCAAGGTGGAATATAGTGAATTACCATAGATTTCAATTTTTTTCAATTTTCTGATTAGAAGTCTTATGATAAATAGAAAGGTTTGCGATTATGAAAATGCTTAACAATTATAAAATTAAATAGGTACCAGACAGCATAATAGACACCTATAATGTTATGCAACTTTTGCATTAATATAATATAAATGGTTACTCGATGGTTCTATTTTGTTTCAATGATAGACACCGATTCAATCCTATCTTTTAATAATCCTATTTTTAATACAATGAGATATTGTTTATTCTGTAACTTTACTGACTGGATATTGAATATGATACAGTGCCGGTTGCAAAAAAGCTGGATAAACTTTAACCGTGATTAAATCCAGAGAACCAATATTATTAGAGAAGCCGTCTTTTCAAAAACGCCTTCTCTGATTGGTTCTCGTAAAATTAATCACGATTAACCGGCTTTTGTGCAACCGGGCCATAGTATTGTAATAATGGATACTGAAAACTTTCGAAACGTCATAATTATACACCGATATTGATGTTCAAACGCTTATGAAATTCGCTTTGTTATTGAGCAAGTTTTGATATAGGAATCTCTTACAACGTGATTGGATCTACAAAGCCCCTTCCGGTCTCACTAACATGAAATTAGCTTTGGTTTCGGTTGACGTGTGAGATTCTTTGAACCTTTGGATCTTTGAATCCGTCCCTTCAAAAACATAAACATGAAATTAACCAGAAAACACACCATAAGTAATGGAGCTTCTGGCAATTGAAAAGCTCTTTTTTATTAATTACATTATCTTTTACATTATCCAAATTTTCGCCACCACAATCCTAACCTGTTAACGGTTTATTCTGTATCAGATATTTTCAGTCATCCTCAATCAGTTATACAATCTAACTCAATCTTTATTAAACTCTCTTTCCAAAAATTACAGCACAGCCCAATTATTTCAGTTAATTGAACCTGTGTAGATGCAATCCCTTAGAGGCGACACGTCTCAAACGGCACGTGTTTGAACTGCCTGCTTATAACCGCGCGCGTCTCGACGGCGCGTGTCGACACGCCTCCAAGGAATTGCACCTTGAAGAAGTATCCTCAGATCTTTGGAAATCACCACGTCGGAGAATTCAATAAATATATTTCTTCATCTTCTGCATTGAAATTCGGTGTACCAAAATCAACACTTAATTATGCCTACCTTACATCTTATATACAATCTCCAACTAAACGAATGTTCTTGATTCTTGAAAATCTTAATCAGTTTCCCACCTATGTATATACTACGACTTACAATCTCTTGGAATCGACCAATCAACTATTAATAACGCTTGAGAACAGTTGGAAAGGAACTAACAGTACCCACTCATAATATGGTCACAACAAATAAATATGTATTTTAAATTTATAAATAGTTCAAATTTAGGCAATTCATTGTAATGCGAGGGGCTAGTTTTTAGTACGGCACCCAAAAAAAGAGGTTCACAAAATACATTTTTAGTAATACTGTACGCTAAACCCTGTTACAGGAACAGTAATCTATCAAGACTCAATAGTTCAAATTTTGGATTTTCATTGTAATGCGAGGGACTAGTTTTTAGTACGCCACCCAAAAATAGAGGTTCGCAAAAGACTAGCTACATAGTTAGTAGGTTAATACTGTATAAGCTGAAACCTCTAACAGGAACCATATTCTAATTAGGACTTGATAGTTTTAGTTAGCAACCTCAATACATTAGTTTTAGTTAGCAATAGGATGTTATTGAAGGGTTAGTAAGTGGATGGGAATGGACAGTGCCATAAATGATTCCATCATCAGAATAATGCTTACCATCTCGCTCATGTGGAGCATGCGCAGTTTGAGTTTGTTTCGTGTAGACGACAGTTTCTTTGGGTGGTATACTCGTTGTCTGTACACTGACCACACTCAGCTGGGGAGCTTTTTTCCTTTGGCTGGTGAAAAAAGTATTGAACACAATATTAGAAGATAACATTTTTGGGTGTTGTTAGGAACAAATTACACCAACAGGTATTTCACTATACATACGTTGTCTAATATCAAGTGTAAAATATCAAGGGTTGTTAGGTCATGACAGAGGTCCTGAAATTGATCAGTTGCGACCTGAAAACTCTGACACCAGACCTGAGCCAACCACGTCACTCAATATTATTATTATTAGGCCTACTACTATAGATATTAAGCAGTAAATTAACAGATATTTCACTGCACATATTGAGTTATTGAGCAGTAAAATAGCTGCTCGTGAAGCCATCATCAAGCAAGTTATTATCAGCCCATCCAAGTAGCAGAAAACTGCATATGGATCCAGGGCCTTATTGTCAATTATTATAGTTTGGATAACTTATTACAGTACACAAAAAATGGCCTATCATCGAAATCTCTAACTAGCAGTAAAGGTTATAGAAGTGAAGGACTATTTAAAACAGTAAGACTATTGAATGAGTTCCATATTGAATAGAAAGACTGGGACCCAGTTGCACAAAAGTATTTTGAATTTTAACGGTGAATAATTCACGGTTAAATGCCACGTGAACAAAACAGAGGAGCGGAAAACGTCTTAAATTAGCACTTAATCACAGTTTTAATAGACTTTTGTGCAACCAAGCCTAGAAATCTCAAACCCTAATTACTTAGAATAACGAGAAAAACGTTCTGCTCTAACAAATCTAGTAAACTAGGGGAACTTCATCTTAAGTCTCTTCATTTGCTAAAATAATAATAAATTGATGTTAGCTTCACAGAAATAGTTCTAAGACAAAAACCACTAGGCTCCTACTCACTATTTTTGAAAGACAATCAAAATACAGTAGGATGAACCAACCTGGTAACAAGTGACAATTCCAAGTCCTTCAATTAACTGAGATACTGATAATAATGATAAATTATTGTTATAATTATCAGAGAAACAGTTATCTGACGAAATATATAAAGGACATACTATATTATTTGAAAGGGACACTGAGATACAGAGAATAATAATAATAATAATTTACTGTTAGCAGATAAATAGTTCTCTGACACAAGTCATAAAGAACATACTATTTTTCAATGGGACATTCGAAATAAAATGAACCAACCTGGTAACAAATACAGGGGAGGCATTTGGCTGAAGACTGGTGTCCGGAGTGGCTGTTGAGCTCTGTTCTGGTGTTCCCGCGGATGTCACACTCGACAAACTTGACAAAACATCTGGAAAAAATGTAATGAACGTAATTAATTATAGATGAAGTACTAATAACATAGAGAAAAGATAGCATAAGAGGATATGCCATGATAATAAAACACTTTTGTGTTCCAAATTTCACTGTTAACTCTAGCCGATAGTCCTAGTAGTTGTTTTTGGTAAAGCTATGTGACGCTGGTAGTCTCTCATAATGTGTCATTCTTACACTTCACCCGGCCAAAACAGTAATAATGGAAAATAGTCGTCAGTAATCGGCTTGCAAACGCTAGTCAAGTTGATGAAAGACAAAATTAGTTACCAGCAACAGGCGCTACGCCAAGAGATGAAAGCATTTCATCAAGCTCCTTTCTCGTGTCCTTGTCTGCCGGGGCAGTCCTCTGGGCTGCTTCTTCGGCCTAAAAATTGATACAAAAATATTTATCAGATCTAAATTTCACAAATATGTTATATTATTATTGATTTTCAATGCAAAATTCGCTCGATATACCTGGCACTTTAACATGAAGCAAAAAAATTTGTTGAGTGAAGTAGAGAAACTCTGAGTTTCAATCTGGAATAGGATTTTCTTTACTACAACACTCAACTTCGAATTAAGAACCACCCTACAATGGTTTTTTGTACGAAAAACAGATTTCATTCATTTAATCAATAACTTAATGATTAAACACGTAATTATGAAATGATCGGTAAAGGAAAGCAGGCTTATAGTCTTCACTATTCTATTTCCGAATTTTTATTTTAAAGAGAGATAATTCGAAAACATTGATGAAAACATGACTTACATCTTTCTGCTCTTTTTCTCTTCTTCGACGTTCTTTTTCCTCTCTTATAGCTTGGAGCTTAGCTTTCTTCTTTTCGAGTTCAGCTTTTCGATCAGCCATTTTTGTAGTCTGTAAGAAATAAAATTATATGATCATTATATTGTTATATGTACTTCATAACATCCTGAAATATTTGTGTATATTGAAACCTGATGATGAATGATATCCTGAATGATATGCCCTAGCTTGATAAAGTTTAAATGAAAAGACCAGATATTGTCCTATCACAGATGTGAAAATATCTAGTATTTTTGTTCAGTATGGATAACTACAACAATATTACTTTCAAAATTCTAGTAGATACATTTTTTGGACCCAAAATTGTGTACGAATTATCATTTAAGTTACGTAAGTAGAATAACCTTTAGACTGTGTATTCCAAATTAAGGTTTGAAGCAGTTTTGGGCAAATGCCGGTTGTTTTTACCTGAATTGTATTTTCATCTGAATAAATAAATACATAAAATTACTCAGGAATTGTTGCAGTTTCTTCTCTTCGCCCAGTGTTATGTGAAGAGGTGTTTGAGATTATTGGCAAGCTGGAAAATTAAAAAAGTAAAGTATTTGTATGTCCGAGCATCTGATCAAGAGTATCATCCCTACAATCCTTCAACCTCTGACCATCTGCCTGAATGCTTGCATTCAAACAGATTCATCAATAATATTTTAGTGCATCATTAAAAACAGTGTTTGGAGGTAGGTTGGCGGTATTCCACCTTTAGCACAGGGGTAAGGGATGAGGATTTTTAATATGTTAAGCTCCTAACTAGTCTTAATGAAGATGCGGAGTTAAAAATTGTGTTCTATCTTTATCCAGATATTCAGTGTGGCTTTAAAGCTGGCAGAAACATAACCCAAGTAGTGGGAAAACTATGGTGTTTATTGTTCTTGAGAGCTTTCGAGAAAAATGCATTTGTAGGTCTGAGATATTTTGATTTTAGCTGGGCATTTGAAACTGGTGACCAACAGGTTATTTTGTCCAAATTGTAGCTCTGTGGTTACTGAGGTTCCATTAATACTTATTAGTTAAATTTTAAGTTAATACATTAGTTAAATTTTTCAGAACGTGGCTTGGCAGTTTATCTGGGATAAATCTATTCTAAATGATATCTATTCTATTCTAGCCATACATAGAGCCCTACTCTTCATGTCTTCATTATCATGTAGAACAACCATCTATCGGAAGTGGGTGATTAAGTTGGATGCTTATAATTTATGCAAATGACACCATACTGTTTGATGTAGAAAACTTATCTGAAAGTCTAACTACAGAAAAAAGTCGGTGTGAGTGTTGTTTCTTCTTAATATGACAAAAATTATGTATTTCAGTTAAACAAGGATTAAATATCATGAAAACAGAGCTGGGCTTCTAATGTTATCATATGGATGGTAAAACAAATTTAACCATAGAGAAATGATAGCATTAGCAAATTATGCCATCGTTTCTCTATGACAAAACTTAATCATGCAATCAGGTACAAGGATATTTTTATTTAAAACATAGCAGTTATTCTAAATGAACACTATTTATATTATGTTATGTGATAAATTAAATGCTCGAATCGCAGCTTAAGTAAATTTAGCCTACTTGCCATGAACAGAAACACATTTTTATTGATACAATATTAAGTTAAGATAGCAAAAAGTAGTGTATTTTTTTTAAGAACGATTGCTTAATGGTTCAATACTTTATTTATAAGGTAATTATAATTTAAACTGAGGATTTAATTTACAGATTGTTTATCCTATTCAGCTAGTGACAACTGTCAATACGCTGTAAGCTAAAATCCAGAATAAGGTAATCACTAATAAATGTCCCCTCACCTAATGAACGAACAAACATTACTAATGAAGTTTTAACTTAAGTTCTAATAAAAAAATATTTCTTACTCCTAATTGATGGAATTATTGACAGCAAATGGAACAACGTCGAACTGCAAGTAGGCCCATCGGTCTTCCTCTTTTCAATGAAAAATACTGCTTAGAATTAGTTTATTGAATGAAAAGTACAGATAAGAAACATTATCATTGATTACAACCAGAAACAGAAGAGATAAACAATTGAAATATTAAGATAAATTCTAAAATTACGGATTACAGCACAATCAGACACACATCACACAGACAGAAAAGGAGTCTGATTCTGATGATTCAGATATCTGCCGTAGAGCTGCGCCCTATTCGGCATTGATCAGCTGTTGATATAACTTTTCAAGGACAATCAATAGAATAAAAAATTATTTTTTTGATAAATCAAAATATTTTCTTCATAAATTAAAGTATTCGAATCTTCGGATGATATAAAAATAGCTTAAACATATTGATAACGTTGGATATTATACTATGTGATGTTATGGAATGTGTGTAAATTCTTGTTTCAGTCACAAATTTGTGAAAATGAAATTATTGGAATATTTCATTCTATAAAATTGATTATATTTATAAATAATTAATATTCTATTGCAAACGTGTTCTTCCCGCTCTCTTTATCACGTGATAAAAGTGGCTCTGAAGATGAACTTGCTCATGTACACAAGTTGTGCAGACGTGCGGCTGCGGATGTGAATCTGTGTGATCGTTGTAGTGTAGATGTAATACTGTAAAATGGCTGACAAAGACGAAAATGAGAAAACCATTGCAGAAGACTTGGTTGTTACCAAGTATAAAATGGCTGGTGAAATTGTTAACCGTAAGTTTTTGAAAGAAAAATATCTATTGAATAGTTTTACTTGATTTGTCGTTTGTTGCTTACTTAACAACATACTCTGTGTAACGTGCAAGCTAACCTCCATATGGTCTTCATTTCATTATCCTCAAATGCCATGTGGACACTTTCAATTAATAAACAATTTTTGGTATTATATCAGCAACAACATCCATTATTACCATTTCAAAAACAAAATTTCATTTCTTGGCAATCAAACTTCCTGCTATGAGTTGTAAACTTGTAGGTTACGGTTCAGTTTTGTGTAACTTGAGATCTAGGAAGTTAATACCTAACCAACGACTTGGCTATTTGAAATGATTTAGCATTGGTATTATACTACTTTTCCCACCGAATAAATGTGGTTATTGTATTACCAGTTCACTATCTTACCGAAACAAATAAAAAACTTATCTTTGCACCTCAGATTGTGCTAACTATAACCAAAGACAATGGTATATTGCACCTTTTGTCATTAACTTACCGTAGCCTACAGTATATTTTTCAGACATTGCTGAATTGTCTTCAGTTGTATTAATTTACCCAGTTACTTGTACATTTGATGTTAACACTCCACTTGATGAAAAAACCGTATTAGTGTAATCAACGTCATTTTAAGTTTATGTAAAAGTGTGTGCATTTGCAATTTATAGATGTAAATAATTTCTAAAACCGTTTATAACATTACATTCTGTTATTGAGGCATTATGAGTATAACAATAATATAGGTGAGGCTATTATTATTATTGGCAATTTTTTTTAATAGCTCAGAGACATTCAGACATGTGTCGGTAATAAGACTTGACCGAGTTATGTTATGTTTGAAGGGACGGATTGAAGTATCCAAAGGTTCAAAGAACTTAACACGTCAACCGGATCTTATTGAGTGTCCCAAGTGCATTATTTAGCCAAACAATACCTGTGTCCTTTACAAGAATCAGTAGTTTTTCCCTTTAGCCTACTAAAATCCCATTAATAATAATAATAGTAAAGAGTTTCTGTTCATGGCGTGGTCATAAGTATGGCCACAAGTGAACAAGTCAAAAACATAAAAAACTGTCATAAAACAGGTCAAGAACAAAAATACACATCAAACACTAAAAGCAGCAAGCAGAAGAGGCAGCAAGACTAATGCAAGAAGTATCTACTTACAGTCTGAGGATCACAATCATAGAACTCCCTCATAGAATAGAAGGGGTTCTCCTGAAGGAAAGATCTCAGTCTCCTCTTCAAGGCTGCTCTGGGTCCTCCCCAATCTACAATATGGCAGGTCCAGCCTCAGCCTGCCTCTGGTGCCATGATCATGCACATCACCCCTGGTAGGCAAAGTATGGACACTGTGGAATGCCTTTATAGCTGACCTGTAAATGTAAAAATTGAATACAGTGAGAATCTTTTCACTCACAAAAAGAGGCTTACAATGCGCTAAAAATTCTGCCCCACAAAGAATCCGGATGGCCTTCTTCTGCACCAGCAGTACTTTTACCTCAGAGGCACCACCCCACAAGGTGATGCCATAGGCCATCACACTCTGAAAGAAGGCATTCATCACCTGGTTACTTGCAGCTAAAAAGCTCTTCTCTTTGCCCCTAGTCTCTCGCAATCTAGTATGATATGCTTGGTAGTCTCTTCAGACTGATTGGTCCTCGTGACCTACGTGAGTTCCGCTGAGGGAGGGGTCGTCAAATTGCCTCTAGGTCGCCTGGCCACCCATGACTCAGCCTCTTGATCCACATTTGTGCCTGGAGTGGTTTTTTCTTTTTGCTTCTCAGAAACTTTGCAGGGTCAAAAGTTCCACCTCTCAAGAAGTTTTGCCTGAATGGTCGCCCTTCTTTGAGCAGTGGCGAGGTATAGTATCTTCACCCGCAAACTGCTCGGCTGCTCTATTGCATCCTTAGGCATCTCTGCGGATTCTTGCTTTTCTGGACTTCTGAGAAGCTCATCCTCCCTCTCCAGTTGGGATGGTGCGATTGAGCTTACATCATCCATGTCTTGATCAGTAGAAGCCTTCTGAATGTTGATAGCCTCTACATACGAGTGAAAAGGAACCTCCTGTGTCCCTGAAGCACCCATTTCAGATTGAATAACCTGCCTTGATGGGGCAGATTCCGATCCATGGGTTTGAAGGCAAGACAACTTCTAGAGTTGCCTTGGGGTTTAGTTTGTGTTTTTTTTTTTTTGTTCATGTGGTTCCCACGAACAGCTGGAGAAGTAGAGTCGACCCAGACAGAGCCCCGCATGTCCAGACAAGGCTGAATACTACAGGAGGGCGCCTGGTATCCTGCAGGCACCTTTAGAGACACCATATAAAAGCACCACCCAACAGCACGGTCCACATTACATCTTGGGTTGGCCTAAGAAGAAGTAAGAATATGACCAAGGAAGGCCGACAGATAGAAAAAGAAAGGAAGAATGGCACACAGCTAAGCCAGTGGAAAGAGTGCCATTCTGGAAATTAAAAGTTCCAAAGCATAGGAGAATAAGGGCTTTGGAAAGGGGGTCCTTTTTAGTCTCCTCCTACGACAAGAAGGGATACTGTTTTTGTTAAATTTTTTATTCCATTAAAATCTGTTTTACACTAATTTATATTAGCGATGACGCTCACATGAGCTTATTGCTTGAGCGTGGGTAATGAAGAGACAGTGTATTTGATGGGATGATTCATGCCTACCGGCGGGATTCGAACCCACGACCAGGTAGCGCAAGCTGACTAAACAGTGTAATCGACTATCATGGCCGTTACCTTGATAATTTCGTGATTAAGGCCAGGTTTTGAAAAAATCGTGTGAAGTAATTAAACATAGTTCCTAAACTCTAGGCTGGATCTCAGCCCAGCAAAGTTTTCATCAAAATAATTTTCTTAACGATAGAAACTTCATCTCCTTCCTAGAGAATGAGTTCTTGAATACATTGATTGTGCGTGCCCTAACCGAGTTTGACAGGCAGTTGAACATTTGTACAGCAAACACTGGAAAACTGTCCTTCACTCTTGAGGGTAGCTGTCCAGTTGTCACCCCGACTACTTGACACCTGGTCATTTTGGCCATAGGCGACTACTTGTACCCTCGTAAAAATATACCATTGCCGTCAAGTTGTCCCCCCGACTACTTGACACCTCGCACCCTCGCGTCAGGGTGTCCCCTCGACTAGTTGTCACCTCCTTAGAAAGGAGACAAGTAAACGGGGATGGCTCACGCTGGCGTCAAGGTGTCACCCCGACTACTTGTCACCTACAGAGCACCAGTTGGCACAACTTTCACCCCCGCGGCGTAGGGAGGAGGGATCAAGAATTTTTTATTACTGGTTATGATTTAGAATTGAATTCTAAGCATTTTTGGTTCAGTAACATTTTCCCGTCAAACGCACGGTTCGGTAGATATTCGCCGTCTTTGCTATTTTTAGGACAATTTTTTTCGAGTTGGTTGAAAACAGAAAAAAATTAATAATAAGGATGATTGACCTTACCAGATGTAGAACACAATTCTAAACACATTTTGTTCAGTTATATTTTCCCGTCAGACGCACCGTTTACGAGTAAATTGAGCCTAATGCTAGGACAGTCAAATTTTCATCCATCAATTATATGGCAGATGAAGCTATCAGTCTGGTTATCAGCTTAGGTATTACATGAAGTCTGGTAATTAATATGAGGATAAATAATTATTTATATATACACTTGCGCTCAGATTGCAAGAAGGCCATAAGACTAATCAGACTTGAAGAAGCCACTTCCTCTCTTCTGGTAAATGTACAGTTGTTCTTCCTGACATGTAGAATGACAGTATGTACAGGCCATTGACTAAAAGATAAAAACAATATGAAAATTTCTATGGTGCCCTTTTATTAAAACTTTAAAATATTTTAACCTTTTTAATAAAAGGATACTAAAACTTTTTTATTGTTTTTATTTGAATCAAGTAACCCATATAAGTGAAATGATTTTAGGCCATGGACTGTATGGATGCTCAATAGCTGGAATATGGACTGTCAGTGTGCATCATACTTATGTATTGGGCATGTCATTACCATGAGTACCTTTTTATGGAACAGGAGTCTGCTCTTACATGTTCCAAATTCCCCCATATCAAGGTAACATACTGAATGTGGCTGGCAAATACTTCATGGTACAGCATCAGTATTAATACGAACATAAATCGTATTCCTATTTCATTCAACCTTGACATTTTTGAAATAGATTTATTGTATTACTTTTTTAAAATTTAAACATAATCCAATCACCTCCACTAATTCCTTCAGTATGTATAATTGGTCAAATAGTTGAAAATTTCAATAGACTATTATTGCTAATCACTTTGAATTATTTCATTTAATGCATTTTTGTTTATTTTTCAGGTGTTCTAGTGAAGGTTCTTGAAAAATGTGAAGTTGGTGCTTCCGTGAAAGAGATTTGTCTATTTGGTGATGATCTACTACTCGAAGAAACGGGAAAAGTCTTCAAGCGTGAAAAAGAACTGAAGAAAGGTAATCATAGCAATTTCTGTTCAGTTGTATAATCAAATTTCACTTTTAAGTTGAGGTTCAATGCTTCGATTTATCAAATTGCCCTTGTAGCTATACCCTCATAAGTATCAAAATAGGGGAAAGAACAGTTTTGGGCTGTGTTTGTTGTTCGTCTCCCAATCTCTTATAATTTATATTATAATAATTATGTATATGTTTTGTCTATAAACTCATCTGGTTGCAATTCATTGGAAATCAAAGAAATTATTATTAATCATTTTCATGAGTCTTATAATTGGATCGATAAATAAATAAATTATGGTTGATATTAGCTGGAGAGCTCATAATTATATTTGTTTTGGGTGTGTCAATGCTCATAGAGCATACAACATTCGTAATATCTTCATTCTTGGGCCTTTGTCATTAATATACTTGTTTCTTTTTATTTTACAGGAATTGCTTTCCCAACGTGTGTATCGGTTAATAACTGTATCTGTCATTATTCACCCCTCCGATCCCAAGCGGACTATGTCATAAAAGAAGACGACGTAGTCAAAGTGTAAGTCAAGTTTTATTACATATTTTTACCGTCCGTCACTTTGTTATTAGTAAATTAGAAACAGCTGGTCATCAATCGAAATCTCATCCAGTCAGTGAATCAGTATTATTTAATCTTGAAATAATTCTAGGTGACTTTATTTAGCCTAGTCCATACAATATTAGATTTGACTTAGATGGATTTCCGGAGCAGAGGAATGAAGGGAGATCAGCCAATTACAGTGATGAATAGAGTCATAGGTAGAAGCGCAGTTGCCAATTTGTCGATTAGACTCAGTCGACTCTGTGCTTCGTATGTGTATCATGAGCACTTGATCACTCACTAGAGAACGCTGGCCGCTTTAGAACGGCAACATCGCCGCCGTTGTATCCCTACTTTTATCTGTTTCGCATATCCCTCCAAGCCAAAACTAATTTTGTTTAGATTATAGATGACTGAGTCTTACTACAGTCACTAGCCTATATTAAAGTTTCCACATAGAATCATAGTCTAACCACACAAATTATTCAATAATTCATTCATTCGAGAAAATCCTGCGCTGACTAGAAAGGTCTTGAAATTTTCAGGTTTTCAAGTATGAAAATAATATTATACAAAAATCAGGTCCACGACTAAACTGTTTTCCAAGTGCATGTATCGGAGGAGAAACTATTTTTAGAAACGTTTTCTGTTCTCGCTAATTCCCAGAGTATTTCAACGTTTCTATTCTCATTCAGAATAGATGATGCTCGACTGAAATAACATGCACTCAAATCTTCAATTGAAACAAAAACCAATAATTTTTATATAAATTATAGGCTTTTGCTCTCTTCCAGTTATTGCAATATGTTTTTTAATTGTATTGATGAAGTTAATAAAATAAATAATTAGAAATTGCTGAAAATTTATTAGATTATTCAACTTTTCAGTTTTTATCGGTAACTTGTGTTTTTTCTGAAGGAAATGATCGTACACCTTACTTCAATATCTTGCGTCTAGCTCGTTGAACTCATGAAGCAATTTGCCATTAAAACTGACCTACTGTTGATAAATGAATACAATGTAACATCAGTTATCAATAACGAGAGAGTTGGCAATAATCATAGAAGTTCAGTATTGCTAATTATTCGATAATTGATTTTTTATTTTTTACACGCGGCTTATCTTAACCATGTACGTTGATGCTGTGTGATTCCTGCCTTAACATTAATGTGCTAGCTTTTGAACGAATGAGATTCTTCTTCTTCCTCTTCTTCTTCTGCCGTTACTGATGGAAATCATTGAATTTTTTATTACAGTTACATGTTGACACAGTTTTATTGACTGAATGTTATTGACATGGAGCGAGAACAGTACTTTAAATTGTTCTCAGAGATGTAGAATAGGTACCTACTAATCTATGCAGTTGAATATTTCAATCAGTCGATTAGTTCTTTGAAGTTGAGAAATGAAAAATCAGTGGTTATAGATTCTTTACTTATCATCATCTATTGAGAAGATCTTTTACGCACTAAAACTACGAATCAATCATGTAAATGCTACGTAAAATTACGTAGAATCATTAGTTTATTTAAACTCATGGAAACAACATATCAGATCACTTTATTACCTAGAGTGTTACATGAAAAATTAGAGTTGAAAATTCAAATAGAATATTTAAGGAAACCCCCTACTAGACTACAGGTCTGTGTGTAGGGGGTGGACAACAGGCTTTTAAATTCCATAAATTGTAACCTATTAAAATATTCCACTTTTAATAGTTTATGTAGATTGTATTTAGTTGCAATATGTTGCAAATTATTGTTGAATACCGGTATTTGTGAAAGAATCGAACTTTTATTCTTTCATCAATACAATTAAGAGCCGATACAGGAAACTATTAAACATTGACAGTATCAAGGGAACGAACACAATGCCGAATAAAAAGACTAGATATTGTCCAACCACAGATTTATTAAAAATCGAGATACCGTCTTTTATTTTAGTCATTCCATTCAGTATGGATACCTACCGCAAAATCACCTTCACAACTACGAAATAGTTAACATGATGCCCGCATTGAAATTCCTTTGGAATTTCAAAGGCTTTACAATGGATTTATGTTCTCAAACAATCATAGACTGTCTTCAATAATTTGTATTTAACTACAATCATAGACCTGTCGTACAATCGTTATTCCTTATTATTATCTCTAATTTTATAAACAAGTATATTATTGCCTTTTTTATAGCCCTAATGTTATGATGTTTAATAAAATTATTTCTAATATAATAAATAAGCATTAAGCAGCTCCTGCAATCTTATTCAAGTATGTGTGCTTTAGTCTAGTGCAGTGGCATAATTTTATCTATGTAAAGATATATCATATTTTGTTTTTGGCAAATAAATAAAATCATTCATTCATTCGACGTGCATTTGTCTTCTTTTAATCTTTGATTGGCCGTTTTCACTCTTGCCGAATAACGGCCGACACTCATAGGCTAATATCGTTTTACAATAATATTGTTCTCTGATTGGCTGATTCTCAGTGTCTCAGATTGTTCTCTTAGTGTCGGCCGACCATCGGTCGGTGTGAAAACGTCCACTAGAAGTGCTTGGTTTGAAATGTTGTTTGAATTTGCAGTGACCTCGGTGCTCACGTGGATGGATTCATAGCGGTGGTAGCTCACACGAAGATCATTGGTGCTTCGGCCGATAAGAAGGTGACTGGCAGGAAGGCGGATGCCATGTTGGCAGCTCACTACGCAGCACAAGCGGCGCTCAAACTTCTTAAGCCTGGCAATGAAGTAAGTTATCGCAAGCTAATTAAGCTAGTAGAAGAGGAAAATGGCTTGAAGACTAAGGACTCACGGTTCATTGGTTGTTGTTGATTAAATTGGTAGAAGAGAAAAACAGCTTGAAGACCAAATGAATCACAGTAGTTATAAACTATTTTATTAAGTTATAGAAGAGAAAAACAGCTTGAAGACCTGAAGGACTCAGGTCAATGATTGTATCAATATAGTGAAATTCACGTTATAAAGTGAGTGGTAATGATATAGTGAGGTCCACGTTATAATGACAGTGGATGAAGATAGAAGAATAGCGATGCCGATTCTCTGCATTAATTAATCATATTTCTACATCGTCAAAAACATAATTGGCACCGTTGTGGACCTAGAAAAGGATAGTACCACGGGCTTTGTCGAATGATAGACAAGGATAGCAAAACCAAAGTTGATCAAATACTGTCATTATAACGTGGACCTCACTATAGGTGCCCGATCCATTTTAGCCTCTGGGATTTTATATGGTGACAATACGCCATGCGATACAATACGTCTATACCCTGGAGAATATCATTTCGCGGTTCAATTTTCATTATTGGGATTGAATATTTTGGTAATTAATTATATTTGTATTATGTTGAAACGATCCTGAAACGATTTGTAATGATCCGGCAACGTTGCAGAGTTAGAAAAGGATAGCGCTATCTGCTTTGTCAAATAATAATACAATGACAGCAACACTAATGTCAATCAAATACTGCCATTATAACGTGGACCTCACTATATTTTTCTTTGCCGAGTACAGTGCCACATGTTTCCAAATTATCTGATTTAAACCTGCAGTAATTGAATCTAAAACTTTATCGATGCAACCACTACTGAGTCATTTTCCGTGATAACGGTGTCAAATTTTACTTAATCTTATCTTATTTTTTTTATTCCACAATGCTAAAGTAAAAACACATATTTACGTTTTGTTGCAGGCCTACTCGATAACTAACGCAGTTCAAAGCGTTTGCGACGACTTCAAATGCAAGCCGGTCGAGGGTATGTTGAGTCATCAGCTAAAACAATTCAAAATTGACGGCGAGAAGACTATCATTCAGAACCCGACCGAAGCGCAGAAGAAAGAACACGAAAAACACGAGTTTGCCGTACACGAGGTTTATGCGATGGATGTCTTGGTCAGCACAGGAGAAGGAGTGGTGAGTGATAAGTTATTCATTCCTCATCAATTTTCTCACGAAATATTCTTCTCAATAGTCGTATGAAGTTACAAAACTTTATTGAGACACTGTACACCTCATTATTAGTTGGTTACTCCAGATCAACTCACGGTTTGTAAGTCTTGTGAGCTGCGAATCTTTTAAGCTCTACTCCAATTTATTTATTCTTGTATTTATATCTATTTAGTAGTGGAAATTGAACTTGATGAGGAAGATGCAGCTTGTAACGTTCAACTTCGAATATTTTTTAACTAACAAGACGAAAGCTGACAAGTTGCTTTAAGGTGCATTTTCGTTTGTGCGTAAATTTCCGCAGTCGACGATGACAAGCATTGTTGACATTCATATTGTCCAAATTTCAAGTGTGCTAAAACAGCTGATCAAATACCTAGTCATTTTCCGTGATAACGGTGTCAAATTTTACTTAATCTTATCTTATTTTTTTTATTCCACAATGCTAAAGTAAAAACACATATTTACGTTTTGTTGCAGGCCTACTCGATAACTAACGCAGTTCAAAGCGTTTGCGACGACTTCAAATGCAAGCCGGTCGAGGGTATGTTGAGTCATCAGCTAAAACAATTCAAAATTGACGGCGAGAAGACTATCATTCAGAACCCGACCGAAGCGCAGAAGAAAGAACACGAAAAACACGAGTTTGCCGTACACGAGGTTTATGCGATGGATGTCTTGGTCAGCACAGGAGAAGGAGTGGTGAGTGATAAGTTATTCATTCCTCATCAATTTTCTCACGAAATATTCTTCTCAATAGTCGTATGAAGTTACAAAACTTTATTGAGACACTGTACACCTCATTATTAGTTGGTTACTCCAGATCAACTCACGGTTTGTAAGTCTTGTGAGCTGCGAATCTTTTAAGCTCTACTCCATTTATTTATTCTTGTATTTATATCTATTTAGTAGTGGAAATTGAACTTGATGAGGAAGATGCAGCTTGTAACGTTCAACTTCGAATATTTTTTAACTAACAAGACGAAAGCTGACAAGTTGCTTTAAGGTGCATTTTCGTTTGTGCGTAAATTTCCGCAGTCGACGATGACAAGCATTGTTGACATTCATATTGTCCAAATTTCAAGTGTGCTAAAACAGCTGATCAAATACCTATTCATTATCTGTGTTTATTATTCAAGAATCAAACATTTCTAATAATATCAACATATTGCCATTTAAAAGTATAAACTCAAACTCTCCCATTAAAACATAATTGACCATTATCTTTTAGGCTATTTAGACAAATTGAAATCTATCCAATCTGAGATCCTCACCCTGTCGTGGTCGACGACGGCATTTACGCATAAACGAAAACGCAGCTTTAAAAATAAAAAAAAATCTTCCAAACTGTGTTCTGCATAAGGTTTTGAGTAAATCTCTTTCAATAGATATTTTTCTTGTAATTTTGTGGATTTTTTATACCGTATTATACACTTTTTGAGGCTTTTAAGGCCTTGAATCAACCAGTAATTGTTTTCATTGAGGCGTGGAGTAAATCTTACTTATAACTGGCTTCGTATTCTCCTATAATGATTGTAGCACTAATATATCATACTTTTCAAATGTTATTTTTTGTAAATGATACACTGTACCCTCAAATGGTGCAAAAGATACTCTGGTATCTATTTGGAATTGACGATTGTGTTTAAATCATCCTCCTAAGAATACATTGACGGTTTCCTATGGTACTTATGTGTATGGTAAAGTTATTGGTTTTGAAATTTTTCATGCAATCAATGTTTTTATCTATTCACAGGGTAAGGAAGCCGATACGAAAGTGTCCGTCTACAAGAAAACGGACGAAACGTACCAACTGAAATTGAAGGCATCTAGAATGTTCTATTCGGAAGTTTGCCACAAGTACGGCACAATGCCTTTCAACTTGCGCAACTTTGAAGAAGAGACGAAAGCCAAGATGGGTGTTGGCGAGTGTGTCAAATACAAACTCATAGAACCGTTCCAAGTACTCTACGAAAAACCGAGTAAGTGTATTCCTAATAATTATAAGAGACTAGCAGGTTACCCATGCTCCGAAAGGGTCTAGTTAGATACTTGACAAATTGAAATCTTGAAGAATTTAAAATAGGCCTATAACCATCCTCTGTAAATTAAGAATCTAGGATCCAAGCCTCTATGCAAAACTTTAAGTTAATCAGTTCAGTAGTTCAGACGTGTTGATGCGTCATTCGTGTATTTCCTATCCCGTACATGTATAAGCCGATTCTTTCCTTCATTATATTATAGATAATCTCGCTTTAGTCATGTCTAATTAATTATAAGAAGTAGTGTCGAACATTTTATGGTATTGATCCTGGATGATAGGAGACTACAAATGTCGTATTTTAAGTGTGCAAAACTCAGCGGTTATCCTTTTAGTTGCCATTTTGTTTTTCCACTTAGGAATTTATTTCAATTTCTAAATTATTATACTTGGAAGTGGTTGAAACGCTCTAAAAGAAGTTTCGCCAATCTTATACCGCCTATCGAACTTCGATTCTTCGATTTCATAAATGAATAAATGCAGTGGCATTAGTTGAAAGTGTTTAGTGCTTTAGATGAGGTAATAATTTTAAAGCTTTTCTCTTATTGAGCTATTCAACGCTCCATTCATTTGACATGCATGATAATGTGTCATCACATTTTGTTATTCACATTTATTAATCTGTTATTTGTAATATTGTACTATTGAATTTTAAATTGTTACATAATTTGTTGCATTAGCTTGATATGAAACTGCTCGTGGTGTACAACTGATTCATTTCAAATGACAAATTTGTAGCCGATTTGAAAATATTCGTAATCAGATTCCTTAGCTTGTTCCCTAGATGAAAATTTTCATTGTGATTCTAGAAATTATTGAATTAAGAAACAGTAAAATCCACTTTCATTCAATACTGTTTATCATGTTCACTGTGTATGTGTTCTTTTTTAATAAAAACAATATAAAAATGCAGTACCCTTTATTTTTTCAAAACTTTAATATAATACGTTTAAAACTTTGAAACTTTTTTGTGTTCTTTTTCCTACGATGAAAATTTGTCAAGAAATGATCAAAATTGAAGATGCGAATATTGTTAAAAAGAATTCTCCTAGTCATAGCATTATTCTTATGGCTTTTCATGAAGCCTTTCGCTGATGACACAACATGTATGATGAACATGTGTGTACACACATGTTCAACACACTTATGTCGTTAGTTGTGACCCTAAGGGTGTTCCTCCTCGTCTTAATTGAACATTAATCGACTTGTAATTTTCATGTAAAAGATCTGTAATTGAATTAGATCACATAAGGTATTTTCAAGCTTGTTTTTAGCCTACTTCATTCGTTTATATTGATTCATGACATAAAATCTAAGTATTGCATATTAGGCCTATCTACATAGATGATGTTATTGAATAGTACCTATTCATATTATTAATTAATATGAATAGAGTTCAGTCACAGCTAGAGTCTGCTATAGTTATAGTTTGCTAGAGTTCAGACACAGCTTTTTTTCAGTTACAAAGTAAGATAAAAGGAACTTCATGAAATAGGTAACAGCTTCAAATTCATGTTTGGAAGCTCTCCAATTGATATTTATGTTTTATTTCAATCTTGTTTATGTTTGAATCGTTCGTATGTTTTGAACCAATTTATGTTTCAATCAACATTTCTGTTTTATTTGCAGGTGAATTTGTTGTTCACTTCAAGTTCACAGTTCTGTTAATGCCTAATAAGCCACACAAAATTACCGGTCTCGATTTTACTCCAGAATTGTATCAATCAGAGCATTCTGTCAGTAATCAGGAAATGAAGGTAACTATTTTTATATTTTCTTATGAATCTTCTACAATAGCAATCTGCTCTTTTCTGGACAAAATTCAATAGTTGTTTTTTTGAAATGCTATACGCAGTAGTATTGAAAATTTTAAATTGTTGAGCATTAAATTGTTATTCTAGTAATGACATTATACGAAAAATGTCATTGATTATTGACCCACAATGGATCAATACTTATCAGAATGATGGAATTCTGGAATATTACATCTAAATACAATATTGTAATACTAGAACTTGAAATTTTTACACTATTATTATTAAATTACTATTCCTGAAAACATTCAAATGAAAATCTATTTCCAAACGCAGAAGAAACTAGGTAATTCAATTTGATGAATAATTCTAGGACACTATTCTGTCATTTAAATTCCAACATGGAGTTATTTATTTCAAGTAGTAAACAACTTACAGTGTTTATTTACCGGCAAGTACTTCTGAGCTCTGTGAACTCCAGAGTTTCAAGTTGCTTGTGAAGATCTGGAATACTTGTGAGAATATTCCACATTATCAACTGTATTGAATTTATAGAACTCGACAGTACTCCAGTAAGTAAATAAAATTATTGATACTTCAAATAAATGACTGCATGTCTGCTTTTGAATGACGAAATAGTGTGTTGATATATCACAGTCGGAATTTGTCAAGAAATCATCATCTTTTTATTTTAGTATTTGTGCGATCATGTTAGTATTTCATGAAACGATCATTTTATGAGTGATATTTTAACTCAGTAAAAATATATATTTAATGTAATATTTCAGATATATAAAATATTTTTAACAATCTTTCATATTAGCAAAAAACTCATGATGACTTGGTGTTAAATGTTCAAATGTAGTTCGATAATGTTCACTATCTTTTTTTCCAGACACTACTTTGCTGTCCAACAACAAACCCCAAATCCGCTAAAAAGAAAAAGAAGAAGACAAATAAATCCGGCGATGATGACAAAAATGAAGAAGTCAATGATGTGGCTAATCGTGTTAATGATGTTAAAATATGAGTTTCAAATTTATGACAAGAATATAGCTGAGAGAAATTTTAGTCAGATCAGGGGCGCTCCATTTTGAAAGAGAAATATACACAGCATATATGAGTGATAAGCTTTTGAGACTATCATCGAATGATATTGATTGTAATTGCAAGAATCAAGACACGTAAGGCTTGAGGTTTGCACTGTTGGATGTTCAGTTAGCAATTAACATGATTCCATGTTTATTCTAAGATGCCATTAAGATAAGGTTCAATCCATGTTAGAATAATATCCATTTAATCGCGATAGACATGGTGTAATACTTGGCTCAGAAAATAACACAATGATATTGTTCGAGATCATAAACGTTGACTTTTCTAATAAGCGTAAGTGACTTTTCAATCTAACACTTGATGACCACTAGCACTTGGAAATTTGACTCGGTCAACAACTTTCCTTGTACGGTAATACTCATTCATTTTCATCATTATTCATGTTTAGTTCAAATCAAAATTTGAACCATTCAAACTTCTCCAGGAAGAGTACTTTTTATTTTATTTTTGGGGTTCTTTAAGGGATACCTAGATTCTTAGAAGATTTGATTGAAGAATCAATCTTTTTTTTTTGCTTATATAGAATTTCTTAGATCTTTCCAATAGTTCTAAACTTGCTTATTTCTCGTAGTATTTTTTCCAAATTAATAGAATTATAATTTGGAATCTTGATTTCTAGTTACACTTTTGTTGTATCTCTGCATAATCAATGTTGAGGAATCTGAAAATCTATTTCTTTATAGAAACCTGTTTTTGTCATTTCAGAAATACTAATCATTTCATATTCACTAATCTTTTGAAATGTGCATACATGTGTAAACTGCACAATAATTTGCTTTTAATGAACGAGTCTATTAATATAAAATTGTTTTATAATTGTCAATGTACGAACCTGTGCCTTTAATCTCTCAAAATCAGATTTTAGTTATTTTTATAATTTCATTTTAAACCTATTTTAATAGTGTAGGATAAGTTTCAAGAGTATTGCAATTTACTGTACTACTTAATTGGGGTTTTACTGTTTTTTTCACATTTTCTCTCCAATCTAAATGTTGGATTTTAACATTGTAAAATTAATGCTCATAGTGCTGCATAGAATTGAGTATCTTTTGAATGGAAGAAATTATGTTTGGAAAAACATTTTCGGTTTTTTATTTATTTTTAAGTGTTCCTCAATTCCAAATCTTAGCTTGCTTTTAGGAAATCAGACCAGAGGCTTTAAAGATGTTGCTTTATTAGAATTAGTTGTAAAAAGTTGTTGCTTTTATTTGAAGATGATTATTTCTGTATAGTTTTCGATACCTAAAGGAAGAGAATGCCAGAGTATTTCATGAGTACAGTGGTAAACTCTAATAATATATCAATCAAACTTGTGTAAAGAGCAACTGAAATAATCTTTTATGCGATGTGTTTCCATTTGCATATTTGATGAAATTGAGAGTAATGATACATGATAGTGTGATAGCCTATATGAAAAGGACTGATATTCTGCCAGCTTCAGAATTCAAGTTTACATTTTATCTTTACTACTAAATCTAAAACCAAATTTAAAATTGCAGTTCTTTTGATATGTTCACAATTGTTATTCACAAAGGAAAGCTATTCATCAAATTATTGTTTAAAACTAATCAGGATTGTAAGAGATGATGTTTCATTGAGTTGAGAATAAATGCTATTGCATTTTTTCTATAAAGAAAGTCAGTAATATACCTAGCTCGGATAGAGTGTTATGGATTCACAGTATCCTCTGAGTTGCAATAGAATTAGAATACAGAATTGTCAGGGTATTCAAATTTCAGGATATAATATGGTTGAGACGGTGACTACAAAGCCTTGTTTCCTTATGAGGTTCTACTGTTCAGCAGATAGCATATACCATTTCCTCTTTTGAGAATGTTTACAAATTGCAGTTTTCTAATGCGTGAACTATCGTAAGAACCAATGGTATTATTTTCTGCCCAGTAAACACATAAGACATTGAAAAGCACCCGACTCAGATGTTGGAAGCACCTATTGGTGTGGTACGGCACAGCAAAGTTATCTGTTTATCTGAAAAAGGTACAGAATCAACTCTAATACCAACGAATTAATATTATGCTGCATACATGTTTGCCAATGTCGGCCAGCTACAGTTTGTGGATGGGTGGTTTGCCAGCGCTGGCCTTCATTTATCAACGTTGAATTACCAGGCTGGGCCAACATGTAGATATGGCATTAAATGTATGATATTTGGGATTATAAAATGCATGCAAGTAGGTATCTAATGCGTATCTGCATAACTTACACCCTTTCTTGAGCACCGGTATTTTTTTCAACTTGTGCGCATTCAGAAAGTCTGTTGTCACTACTGCACAAATTTTACCAGTGTACGATTGAAGATTGGAAAATAAATCATTTGAGAAGTTATCAGTTTACCACATCACAGATTAAATAATGAGGTGATCTGAAATAATTGTAAGAAACTTAAACTGATTATTTAATAATGAAGTGATCTGAAATAATTGTAAGAGACTCAAACTGGATAGGTTTACTACTTACCTACTACCTTCTTACCTACAAAATAAATTCAAGTTACCGTACTATACTTTTTTGTAATGTACTGTAGCTACCTATTACAAGAATATTTACATTACGAAAAAGTAGAGTAACTTGAGTTTATTTTGTAGGTAAGTATCCAGTTTAAGTTTCTTACAATTATTTCAGATCACTTCCAAGAGGGATGCACCTAAAGAGAAAAGGACATGTACGGTAACGGCGGCTCAGTGCAGAAAACTTCAAGATAGGTAGGCTATTCGGCTATTTATTTACAGAACAATTACAAATATAGCCTGAAATAAGTCCTGGTTTCTAAGACATAGACCCATTGAATCTAATGATTTAATGGGCAATTAGATTAAATGAGTCCTGGAGACCAAGACAATCACAAAGTGAAAAAGATTCTGCCTTCTCTTTGGCTGGGACATTTGAATTTTCCCAGATTGTAGTGAAAAAGATTCTGCCTTCTCTTTGGCTGGGACATTTGAATTTTCCCAGATTGTAGTTTCTGGTTTTTTATCACAGATAGCGTAGCGATGCTGATTCCTTTTGCGTTTGTGTATAAATAGATCGATGACGTAGACAAGTCTATATATCTATAGCAAGTCTAGCTTTTTGAATTCGATACCCACATCACAACATTCAAAATGCGCACACCGCACACCGTTCTCACTGTTCTCAGTTTAGGTTAGCGCGTTGTTGTATAGTGTACAGTAGTGTATTGTGTTGTCTGCTGCTAAAGTGGTGTGTGAAGTGAACGCATGGATCATCCCCTATTTGGGATTTAATCGAATTCTGAATAATCATTATTTTATGCCAGATTTCTGAAAAATTCCAAGTAAGTAATACAATTAATTAATTATAGGCCTATCCGTATTTATGATAGCGTGAGGACTGTGAACACATTTCAGTTTTTCACGTGTGGCATGCTGAAGCCGACATGGATGATGTAACATTTTCATTTTCGTAGGGGATTAAAATGATTCTAATAGATGCCAGCTTTAAGCAAGTACTAAATGAATACTCTATTATATTTTTCCCTTTCAGAAGCTTTATAAAAGTTAGAAGTTATTGGTTTACCATTGCCATTGATGAAATTGAGGTTAGAATCGTTGAATTTAGTTTTATTTTTGCCACATAAGTTATTGTCAAATAAGTAGGTATATGTTAAGGAGTCTCCATCCATCATCATCATTTGCTGGATAAATTACGTCAAAAAATTGTAAAGTTATTCACAAATAACTCCGATTAAGATCGGAGGTGTCACAGAGCTCAGAAACCCTGTATTGCCTCAATGCCTCTTCATGAAGAGAGTACGGTGCCAGGCTCAAAAGCCTCTCACGAAGTGCCCTCTCAAAGATCATTTGCTCCTGCTCATGGAAATACACCGACATCCTATTGAAAATCTTAGAGTGCTACAGTGGAGCTACTATGTGATCGAGTCAGTCTGGCATGTGGCAAATTTATATCATTCCTTCTCCTTGTGCTCTCTGTTGTGACTATGCACATTTTTGTGTCGCTCTACAGTGTCAAGTGTGTACATGTCCTCTTTGCTAAAAGGTATGTTGGCCTCTTCTCAACAGTCAGTGGTTAGTGAAGGGGGTGGGTTTCCAGGTTAGAACTTCCCCCCCATGAGCCCGAAAAAGAGGTATCAAAGATAACACCTCTCCCCACAATCATCAAATTCCACAAGGTGAAGTCTTTAGGGACCCCGAAAGTTTTGTTCAACACCCCCCCCCCCCATCATTTCGAAAGCCTGGCTACGCTACTGTCAATAACCGCCAACTCCTAAAGATTGGCCCACAGTGTTCCAGCCGATGAGACGAGGTGATTATCCGGAGAACCTTCTTTTGTAGGAGCAGGATATTTCATCAGTCGCCTGCATAGACCGAAAGCACAATACCATAACTAATAAGGCTGTGGGAGAGGCCATGGTATACTGTATCCAGGTACTCCAATAAGAAGCTTGACTTTTCAGCTTGCGCATCAGATATGTAACTCTTGACAGTCTAATTGCAGATCATGTCCAAGAATAGTATATAGTATATTACACTATCCTTGGATCATGTCAACATGCTGCTCCCACCTCCAATGTCAATGTGGCGTCCATCATGAATCTAAGCTTCTCACTGCATTCCCCGATAATTTTGTGGATTCTGATGCCTTGGAGTACAAAGTAGATTTTGCATCTTCTCCTCATTCAGTACAAGACTGTTCACCCGGGACCAATCACTGTTATTTATTTTTTATTTTATTTTATTTTATTTATTGTATAAAATACTATAATCATAATACAATTATGACATTGGAGGAAAAACTAGGCTAAGCCTGTACTATTTCTCTCCAAAAATTTTGATGAAATGTTAATGTTGTCCAAAAGATAAGGTTATATAGTCACACACTGCTTCGTCACTTGATTTTCGGTCTAGAAATGATTATTTAAAATTTTGAATTTTGAAGGTTGATTTTATACTCCAAATGAATCACAATAAATTAAAAACTTTAGAAATATTGCACTTATTTGAAAAATTTGAATACAAAATTAAAAACCTACTCACTATTTGTTATTCACAGCTCTAAAAAACTTATAAAAACATTATAAAAAAACATTACATTAGCTTTCATTTTTATTTTTGACGTTTCCTTCTGATTTCTGTAATCACATTATGGACTTGATATACTGACAATCTGTAACAGTTGGACAGACCTGTGGATCACCACATCAGCATCCCTGTCCCTGACACCTGGGGGTTGTGTCATCTGCAAATAGGAGGGCACTTCCATCCAGCCTGAATGTCGTTGATGAAGATTAGTGAGAGGAGGGGTGTCAGGGTAGAGCGCTGAGGCACGCCACATCATACATCCCTATATGTATGGCATCTTACCTGTATGCTTTACTAATTACTTAACTTGTGATTATCCTCTTCTTACATTCTTACCGGTTAAATAAAAAGACTAAGACATTTTTAAAAACCACAGATTTATTGATAGAAAGACCGGTCTCGGTTGTTACACCATTGTAAACTGTTTATCAGAGACTTACAATGGTGTAACAACCGAAACCAGTCTTTCTAACTATCAATAAATCTGTGGTTTTTGACAATTTCTTAGTTTTTTTATTTAATATGAATAATAACCACAATATCAACTTCTCAACTACACAAAAAGATTCTTACCGGTATTTAACTTGAATACCTTTCTATAAATTTTCAACGGAGTGATCCGTGGTCTAGTGGATAGAGTGCTTGCGTAGCAGAATAGAGATCCCGGTTCGAAACCCTCTCAATACCGAAAGTTTTTTAACCAGATCACTCCCGTGTTATCGGATGGGCACGTTAAATTGTCAGTCCCGGCTGAAGTATGACAGTCGTAAGGCCCATTGACGGCTTAAATTATTTATTCAGGCGGTGGGACCTTCCCGCAAGGGACTCCCCACCAACAAAAGCCATACGAATTTACTTTATAAATTTTCAGATAGATTGCAAATAGTTTTTTTTAAATGTTCATAGACACCGCCTAATTGAGACATAGAAGACCCTTTGAACGCATGTCTTCAAAACATTTTATGTTCATTCTATGAAGAATTGTGTGACTTAATGATGAATCATAATCATATGCCTATTGATGGATCATATTCATATGCCTATTGATGAATCATATTCATATGCTTATTGATGAATCATGTTCATATGCCTATTGATGAATCATATTCATTCGCCTTTCCTATGTGATAGAGAGCTTACGAGAGAGGATGTGTTCAGTCGATAGTAATGTCAAACTACCATATAAGCTGGAAATCAATTTAAAATAAAACTGATAACTTTTTATAGCAAAATTTTACTGTATGTACTTGCATGTTCAGTCGATAGTGATGTCAAATTAAGTCGGGAATCAATTTTAAATGAAACTGATACATTTTTCTAGAAAATTTCGGATTTACTTGTCTGGAATATTTCGTCTTCAAAACATAAATGGTATAGACGAACTGAGAAATAGTCAACGGAATTCAAAAGTAGGCTATTTCTTGAAGAATGCAAACCCTTTTGGAATTCTGGATCCCAAACAATAGGAGAACTGATGAAGAAAAGGAGGGAATTGGCGATTTCATAATGGCAGCTGAGAGGTTTTGCGCTTCGTACAAGGCAACTGAACTTGACCTTTTGGTCTAATTGAAGCAACCTTTCTGAAACTGCAGCCGGCTCATGAGGGAGATATTATTGCGTGGCACCCTTTCCAGTCTTTGAATGAGCGAAGACAGAGAGAGACTGTTTATTTGCTATGGCAACTCGTGGGAAGTTTTTTGAGATTTTTTACTATCCCAACTGTAAGGGAGGGTTGTGAAGAATGCTAGTTATGGTTTGCTGACTATATTATTTTCTCGAAACCCCTGTGTCATTATCAACACTTCTATGAATCACTGCTTTTTACTTATCTTTTTTGTAAAGAATATATTCATTCATTCATAAAAACACTTCACTCACTTGGGCTACTTTTTAACAAATTAATAAAGACAATATAAACATTTTAAAGTACCCTTCATTTGTTAAAACTTTAAAATAGTTCAACAAGTAGTTTCGACCCTAACTTAGGTCATTTTCAAGTATTTCCAATATAGTATATTATACTATAGTATATCAGTATAACATCAGTTTTATCTGTATCGTGAATAAAAAGCGAAATGGCACTCACTCACTGACTGACTGACTGACTGACTCACTCACTCACTCACTCACTCACTCGCATAACTAAAAATCTACCGGACCAAAAACGTTCAAATTTGGTAGGTATGTTCAGTTGGCCCTTTAGAGGCGCACTAAGAAATCTTTTGGCAATATTTTAACTCTAAGGGTTGTTTTTAAGGGTTTAAAGTTCGTCTTTCAGCATGTATATTCTTCTTCTCCCTATCTCTTAATTATAATTGAAATTTCCATATCATATGTTACTATAGAACTATAATCTAGATAGAGTACCTCTTCGAAACAGTTGTTAACTGGCAACTAAATTAATAATTTTGTCAGGTTGGCATTAAGTTGAGTTGACTTTGTTAGGTTGGCACCAAGTTGAAGATTTAAATGCATTTATCGCGGAAAAATTGATTGGGCTCTGCTACTTCAATCCTGGGAATATTATATTACTAGCCGTCAGGCTCGCTTCGCTCGCCATATCCGTTTAGCCAGACGTTTAGTCTGGACCCCCGACTGGATCGTCCTAACATATGATAAAAATGCGCTCGCCTGCTGATCTCATTCTAGAACGATCCAGTCGGGGGTCCAGGGGGCGGAGCCCCCTGGCTAGACGGATATGGCGAGCGAAGCGAGCCTGACGGCTAGTCGTGAATAAATGAATGAATTAATAAAAACAATATAAACATCTTGAAGTACCCGGTATTTTTTAAAAACTTAAAAATAGGGTATCAAACTTTTTAAAAATGAAGGGTACTTCAAGAGTTTTGTATTGTTTTTATTAATTAATTCATTTATTTACGATACAGATAAAACTGATGTTATACTGTTATACTATAGTACAATATACTATATTGAAAATACTTGAAAATGACCTAAGTTGAACATTTTCAGGCGTTATCAGACGACGTTTTTAGAGTCGGCAGGGCAGTTGGAATTTTCAATTCGAAAATGACCTAAATTAGGGTCGAAACTAGTTGTTGAACTATTTTATTATTAATTATATTACATTAAGTATATGATTTTTTATTTTTATTTGTCTATCTGTATTGTACTGGTCTGGATTATATTATAAAGAGCTGTATTAATTCTAAAATCATGTTAAAATATAGGTAAGAAATGTTTTGAACTCGTGGCTAGAGCACAAGATTTCTTTTTCTAGCCACGCCAATTATTTAACTACAAATTATTTATTCATTTTCATGTAAAACTGTTGTTAATTGGTGAATAAAATTTGATTTGATTTTTTTTTAAATGAAGGGTACTTCAAGATTTTTATATTGTTTTTATTCATTCATTTATTCACGATACAGATAAAACTGATGTTATGCTGTAGGGTATTATTCTATTAAATTAATATCATCATATCCTAAAATATTTGTTTACTACAAATATTTAATTTTTACTTTTAATTTTAATTTTTTTTCTAATACTATAACCTGTTTTGTAAAGACTTTCCTCTTATTTTGTTATATCATATGAATAAGATGATTTCTCCATATTTTTAGGTATGTTCTTGCTGCCCTTGTTACTCACTTATTACTTGTTACTTTAGTAGTCTTCTCCACAGTCTGTTGACAAGGGAATCGTCCCTAGTTTCCTGAGTTTTTAGGTGTTGTCTTTATAGGGCCAGATCATATTAAGCGTTTTTCAGGCGCCAACCCAATCAGCCAATCGGAGAGCTTCCTGCCCTGTTGATCTCAAAACGTCGTCTGAAAACGCCTGAAAAACGCCTAATATGGTTTGGCTCTAAGAGAGGCATATCTCAGACAGACAGAAATCATACAGAAAAAATTGGCATCTTCAAAATAATAATATTGTAATAGTTGATCTCCCATATTTGATTTATTTTAGGTAATCATTAGTTTTGCTGAAGCAACTTTTCATCGTCTCTAACGTCTCTTGACTTGCTCATATTTTCAAGAAGGTTTCTGAACTCTCACATAGAAATTTCTTCTCCTCTCCACTTAGTACAGGCGCTAGCTAACATTGAGCATACATGAGAGAGGCAGAGAATTTGACTTCGGATTATTGTTAGGGGGTCTTTAGTGTATGTGAAACTTGATGTCGTCACGTCCCTGGGTGGTCGACAGATTGGGGGGAGGGGGTAAGTTGTAAAAAACGCGCGCTTATAAAATCGCCTGTCCTGCAGTTACTATTCATAGTACAGCTTTGTCTTTTTTCGTAATATTATCTACATATAACTGGCTCTCAATATGGTCCTCTACATTTTTGCGATAAACCGCATAGTTCTTCCGAAAAAAAATATCTCGAAAAATGTATTTTTTTATTATGGACTTTTTTTATTTCTCGAATATTTAAGTCGTTAGCCGACTTAGAGGAAAATGTTCCCAATAAACGTTGTAGGCCGTTTCTTCTTGAATCCAATGATGCATATAGTTTGGGGCTACGATCATAGATGCGGCGGTGGGAGGGGGATAAGTAGCACTGTTACACTGCGGCGCGGTCCACCCCTATGATTAATGCGCGTAGCGGCCTGCCTATCGCATCGCTCCCACTAGTCTATGAGTTCAAATTATGTATTTCAGGAACGCTATCTTCTGTATTCTCGGTCGCTGAACATGATTTTTCAACTCTCAAGCCTCAATAATTGATAATATTCTCATCATATTCTACAAATTATGGTAAAAATTACAAACTCTAAATTACCTAACTATAGATTGAGAGAATCTGAAATGGATCTACTCCATGACTTCCCTACTTGTTAGTTTCTAGTAGTGTAGCAGTGTTTTGAGACTACAGCTTATAATTGCATGGCTATTTTTATGATATATCTTATCTAACAAGGAAACCCTATAGTCATGAAATAAGATCACCTTTATTAAATAATCTACAGAATAAGTCCAAACTAAAATACGGTAGGCTACTTGATTATATTTTTTTGTTTTACTATTCGTTTTGCTCTACATAATCTATCACTTGCACATCAGTTTGAATTGTTCTGAGCATTTCACTCCCATTCATTTATTCAAATTCTTTGTTCTATAACTACAATAGCTTTTGTACTTTGAAAACTTCCAAGTGTCATCAGTTAAGTGTTAGACATGTTAAAATACGTAGATCGCGTGTAGTGCATGATATAATCTCACTTTTAGTCCAGTCATTTAGAATCTCATTAGTCATTTAAGTTGACAGTCATCACCTTCGTAGATTTAAAGGTTAAAGAAGTCAAGTAATTAGTGATAAGTTTTGATCTGTTATTGTCTCTAAGCGGTTTGCATCGTTCACAACACTTAACCACTTTATGGTGGTTCGAAAGCCACCTAAAGCATTAGGTCACTTTTAAAAAAAAACTTATAGAAACTTATCAACACAAGCAAGATGTGGTTATCACTACCTAACCTAGTGGCAAAAACGGCATGTTACTTCACTTTAATTAATTTAGGTAAGTGACTAATCAAACACTAGGCTAAACAGCTAATTTTCGTCGTAATTTAGTAGAAAGGCTTGTTTATAGTGGCCGATAAAATTATTTGAATAATCGGAATTTCATGGAATATCAGTAGCAGTAGGGCTATTTCAATTTCTATTTGAATAATATTAGATTTCAAAATCTTTAATATTGATATTCCAATCTATTAAGAGTACGGTATAGAAAACACTACTATTATTGACCGAATGAAGTGAGGTCTAAGATTCAAGTCGACGGTTTGGCATTTCTCTTATGTTTATATGTTTATATATTTATATTTTGCGCATTTACGGCGAAACGCGGTAATAGTTTTTCATGAAATTTGACAGTTATGTTCCTTTTTAAATTGCGCGTCGACGTATATATAAGGTTTTTGGAAATTTTGCATTTCAAGGATAATATAAAAGGAAAAAGGAGCCTCCTTCATACGCCAATATTAGAGTAAAAATCAGACTATAGAATTATTCATCATAAATCAGCTGACAAGTGATTACACAGATGTGTGGAGAAGCCAGTCTATTACTGTATTTGTATAAGGTCTATAGTTTCAATCAAAGACATTAAAGAGGTATGCATCTATAAGCTGGGTTTACACCAAAGTTATTAACAAAATGGTTATAACTAATCCTTATAAATTCTATTAGATTGAACGGAAGTTGACAAACACATAAGTTCATCATGTGTATGATAAGTTATGTTCAATCTAATATAATCTAAAAGGATTGAGTTATTAACATTTTTTAAATAAATTTGGTCTAATCGCAGCTTTAAGGTCTTTGGTTTCAATATTTTGTTTTGCAGTCATGGTATTATTATGCGTGCCCATCAGTATCAATATTCTCACATTCGAAAAAACTAATTTAATAGGTAAATAAAAGTAAACAAATGAACTAAATAATGCTGGAGAAATTATAATATTTTTGATTCTAAAAAATTAATTTTCATAAGATAGAAAGATCATCACGGAACTGGATGAATTATATCATATGAAATACAAATTCAAACGTGAACTGAGTTTGTTAACATTTAAACAGTTGACATCTGGTACTTGTGGATGAGAATACTGTGTGAGGTCTACTGTTCACAGAACTACTACTCTATGAAAGAAGAATGGATCAATTTGTTCATACTAAAAACCTAAATTACTGAGATTTATGGAAGAAAATGTTCAGCATTTAATCTACATTTTTTTATAATCACAATACATGATGAATGAATTACCAGAACAGACTTCAGTAGCTTACTATATTGGTAAGATGATTTAAATTATTCTATGTCCTAGCATAGAGAAACTGATTACTAATTATAAGTTAGCTATAATCTTTGGTCCTAGCTTTGAAGCTTCTGGAGTTTGTTACTGATTATGGCCATTATGCCCACATCACATAAGGCTTGCGACTTGGGGGCCCAGGTGTCCAATGTCCAATCCTCTATACTCATTGTCGGAATATTTTGATATGGATATGAATATAATTAGTAATTATTTTTAAATATACGTTCCATAATGTATTAATATTAGGTTGGCAATAATTTTAGTGTATGATATATTTGAATTATATATGTTTGTAACATTATTTATGTATGAGCTGAATCATATGATAGTCAGTGTTTCTGATTGTTTTTTATTATTGTATTTATTGAACATTGTGACGTTTCCGATTGTGTAATCTATACGCTTGAAGGAATAAAATCTATTCTATTCTATTCTAATGATAAAAGAGCCAGGTGGAATGATTGCTGGAGTGATATCTTACCAAACTTGCAAGTTCTAACTATCCTATAGTGGAAAGAACAGTTATGTTGATTTAACGTCCATAAATAATAAATAACTTTTCCTTTTTATTCACTCTAATCAACTAGACTACATTACATTAGTTAGTTCGGTCCTCGGTGTAAACGACATTGCCATTCAATTAGTCACGCACAAGCCTAGGGATCAAGTGGACTTCATGTTTAGCAGAAACAGAAACATTTCTATTGCGTTGTACACATTGTTATTCCATTAAGTCTATAAGTAGGCCTATTCCAACAAATATTGTATCCTACTATTCATAATTTACTGTAGCCAATTGTTCTATGGAGAGTCAGACAATAAACTGGAATTAACAATGGAGTTACTGAATAAAATTTATCGTTATAAATATCTATATACTAGTTGTTCTGTGAACAGTAGACCTCGCGCTTAGTGAGTTACATTGACCTGTTGTTATGTTTTCTCAAAAATTAATAAATAATTTATCAATTAAAAATGTCTAGAAAAATTCTAAATAAACATAGAGCTTTCTGTCCTATACCGTACCGTGACGTGTCGTCCCGGAATGTGAGTGTGAGCGCTGTTATCAGGTCTGGCTGCAACTGTCTACAACGTTGATGGAAAGATACAATTTTCAAGATGTTCGATGTTTTTGAACGGGTAGTATTATAGTCAACTGTCTACTAACGTTAATGGAAAGATACATTTTCAAGATGTTTAATGTTTTTGAACGGGTAGTATTATAGTCCACAAGACAGCTGATTTATGATTAATAATTCTATAGTCTGATTTTTACGGTAATATTGGCGTATGAATGAGGCTCCTTTTTCCTTTTATATTATCCTTGAAATGCAAAATTTCCAAAAACCTTGTATATACGTCGACGCGCAATTTAAAAAGGATCTTACCCGTCAAATTTCATGAAAATCTATTACCGCGTTTCGCCGTAAATGCGCAACATAAAAACATATAAACATTCAAACATTTAAACATATAGAGAAATGCCAAACCGTCGACTTGAATCTTAGACCTCACTTCGCTCGGTCAATTATAAATAAATATTTATAAATATTAAATATAAAATGAATAATTATTTCTAAATATTTATCGTTATTTAGAGATATACTGTCTGAAATGAGGGAAAACTAGTTATTGGAGATACAGTAAACAAAACCACTTGCCATAGATTTTTGTTGGTAAGAACATTGATCATTGTTATTTCACGAAAACGTAAGTAGAGTTGCATAATTTACCCCAAAAGGTGTGTTTTTACCTTTCCAAAAAATGAAAATTCCCAATTTTATGTTGTATTATTTAAAAGGTATAAAACAATAGAGATTTTCAAATCTTATTAAATTAGTAAGAGAGAATTATTGGAATAAATTTTTTAAATACCGTATATAGGCTAGTTTTCAAATGGTTAATTTACTGATCAAACGACTCGATAAGAATTTTACTGTCTCAACTTCCATCGTGTGTAATAAAACCAATTTTTATTGTAATTTTAATTGGTTTTTATTTATCGAATTTTGATGCCCAATTGAGCTAGTGGTTGTTAGTAGGTTTTAGCATAGAGTAAAGATATTGATATTATTATTTGTCTCTGGTTTTAGTAGGCCTATTTGAAATGCAGCACATAAATTAGGCTATATAAAACAGCAAACTTTACTGACGATTATGATTGAGTCATCTAACAATGAGCAGATCAAATCCATTCTAGTTGACCAAGTGATTTTGTGCGAGAACCGTTGAGTGTTGTAGCTACAATTTTCCTATCAAGAATTAGAGCGATCAGTCATAGTGGCACCCATCAAATCTACGACAGCCTTTGTTGAGCTTGCAGGAATCAGATTTTCATCCTTGATTAGCGTGGGTTAGGCCTTGAAGTTCGCCTGACTCAGACTTTATCTCTCTCTCGCTCTTTGATGTGTGCCTAAGTCCTTACTCTTATTAATAAATCAAAAGATCAGCAACATAATCTAATAACATGCACGAGTTGAAGGATATACAACATGCAGAGTAGAAAGAAGTTACATTATAAGTTTGATTGAATACGGTACCAAGTTGAAATAATATTATATGGGACTGCAATCATAAGATTCGCCAATATTTCATCACTAAAAATCTAAAAGTTTTCAATTATTTACTTAATAAATTGACTGCATGTCGTGTTCAAATACATAAAAAAAGTGTAAAAATCTATATTATGGAGTGGATATTCCACTATTTCCACTATTGGACTACTACTAAGTACAATATTTTTACTTTCTTTGCCCTATTACCATAGGTAAAAAAGTATTGCTTTCCAAAAAAAATTAAGGTACCCCAATTACAAATTTTCTATACGTTTCCAAGTCCCCTGAGTCCAAAAACATGATTTTTTAAAAATTATTCATTTACGGTAGCCGATATTGGCACTGTAGGTAAGTTTACTGCTAATATTTTCTCCTTATTCATCATCACATCATCATCTTTTTTACATTCTCCGTCTTCTTCTACTACTTCTTTATCATCTTCTTCTTCTTCTTATTCTTCTTCTTCTTCTTCTTCTTCTTCTTCTTCTTTTCTTCTTCTTCTTCTCTTCTTCTTCTTCTCTTCTTCTTCTTCTTTTCTTCTCTCCTCCTTCTTCTCCTTTTCCTTCTCCTCCTCCTCCTCCTCCTTCACCGTCACCTCCTCCTCCTCCTCTCCTCCTCCTCCTCTCCTCATCATCATCATCATCATCATCTTCTTTTTCTTCCTCTTCTTCTACTTCTTTATCCTCATATTCATCGTCGTCTTCTTCTAATTTTTCTTTATCATCATCCTCTTCTTCTTTTCTTATTCTTCTTCTTCCTCTCCCTCTTCTTCTTTTTCTTCGTATTCTTTCCTTTATCCTTATTTTTCTTCATCCACTTCTACCTCTTCTTCTCGAAATTACCAAATACTTTAATTATAATAGAAATCATATTAAGATTTTATTCGACTATTCGTGGCCACACAATAAGAAAATAAATCAGTTATTGTCTGCAAAAGTCTGAAAGTCTTGGAATAATTGCTGTATGCTGCAAAGTTGCAATGCCACAGTAATGAGAGTGCAAGTGAAGTCATTGCTCTGACCATCGACCACATTCTTTGTCGATGCTTTTATAGAATAAAATGAGTGGATAACATGACAGGTCTTGGCGTCGACCGCCGAGTGACCAACTGGACAACTGCTATTCAGCAAATAGTTGTTGTTGCGTCTGCTTCAATGCATGTTCATGCGCTGGCCACTGGGCAGTCACACTAATCCACGCGGAATAAGTGAAGAACAAAAAGAGACAATGAACGAGAAGAATACGCTAAAAGGGGAGGAACTGGTTTGGTAGACCACAACTGGTAGAGGAAGAAGAGAGAGGAGGAGAAGAAGAAGATTAAGATGAAGAGAAATAAGAAAAAAACATAAGAAGAAAAGAGGTCTACAAAATAATCATTAGGGGGGAAAATAGGGTGAAAAAGAAGAGAAGAGAAAAGCGCGGATTTCTCCCATTCACGAAGAAGAAGAAGAAGAAGAAGAAGAAGAAGAAGCAGGAGAAGGAGATGAAGGAGGAGGAGGAAGGAGAAAAATATGAAGGAGGAGAAGATGAAGCAGAAGAAGAAGAAGAAGAAGAAGAAAAGATGTCTACAAATAATAATCATTAGGGGGAAAAATAGGGTGGAGAAGAGAAAGACAAAGAGAAGAGAAAAGCGCGGATTTCTCCCATTCACGAAGAAGAAGAAGAAGTTGAAGAAAAAGAAGCAGGAGAAGGAGGAAGAGAAGGAGATGAAGGAGGAGGAGGAAGGAGAAAAATATGAAGGAGGAGAAGATGAAGCAGAAGAAGAAGAAGAAGAAAAGATGTCTACAAATAATAATCATTAGGGGGAAAAATAGGGTGGAGAAGATAAAGACAAAGAGAAGAGAAAAGCGCGGATTTCTCCCATTCACAAAGAAGAAGAAGAAGAAAAAAAGAAGAAGTTGAAGAAAAAAAGAAGTTGAAGAAAAAGAAGAAGAAGCAGGAGAAGGAGGAAGAGAAGGAGATTGAGGAAAAGGAGATGTAGGAGGAGGAGGAGGAAGAAGGAGAAATATATGAAGGAGGAGGAGATGAAGAAGCAGAAGAAGAAGAAAAGATGTCTACAAAATAATCATTAAGGGGAAAAATAGGGTGGAGAAGAGAAAGACAAAAATAAGAGAAAAGCGCGGATTTCTCCCATTCACAAAGAAGAAGAAGAAGAAGTTGAAGAAAAAGAAGCAGGAGAAGGAGGAAGAGAAGGAGATGAAGGAGGAGGAGGAGAAGAAGAAGAAGAAGTTGAAGAAAAAGAAGCAGGAGAAGGAGAAGAGAAGGAGATGAAGGAGGAGGAGGAGGAAGAAGGAGAAAAATATGAAGGAGGAGGAGATGAAGATGCAGAAGAAGAAGAAAAGATGTCTACAAAATAATCATTAGGGGGAAAAATAGGGTGGAGAAGAGAAAGACAAAGAGAAGAGAAAAGCGCGGATTTCTCCCATTCACAAAGAAGAAGAAAAAAAGAAGTTGAAGAAAAAGAAGAAGAAGCAGGAGATGGAGGAAGAGTAGGAGATTGAGGATAAGGAGATCAAGGAGGAGGAAGAAGGAGAAAAATATGAAGGAGGAGGAGAAGAAGAAGAAGAAGAAGAAGAAGAAGAAGAAGAAGAAGAAGAAGAAGAAGAAAATAATGATGAAGATGAGAGAAGAGAAGAAGAAGAATAAGGAGGAGATGGAACAGAGGAAGGAGGAAGAAGAACATGGAGGAGAAGGAGAAGAATTTGAAGAAGAAGAAGAAATAGAGTAGAAGTAGTCAAACTAGAAAGTAGAAATATATAAATGGAATTAGTAGTAGAATTAGAGTAAAAAAGCTAGATAGCATACTCATCGGGTAATAATCGCCTTTCCAATTCAATAATTAACTACTGTACTGTTACAACCGAAACTGCGAACTTAAAATTAAACTTGTGGTTGTGGTTGTATTCAAATTTATTTATTCATGAAATAAGTATATTCAAAAAAAATAATAGTGTGACAATGTAGTGAATACACTCCCTGCTTGGATGATTTGTGAAGAATATGTGAAAGAATATATGTTGGCATTTTTAAGAGAAATATTCATCTCAAAAGCTTTTGCCACAATGCAGAGAAGCCACCTGCTCACTCTACTTGCTTGTAGACGGCAACGCTTCATCCCTCATGTCAGAAATCTCAACTGGGATATTCTATTACGGCAAAGTAATATTATAAAATTAAAAGTAAAGTATATTATATTAATTAAAAGTATATTATAAAATTATATTAGTAATTTTAAAGCAATGTTATATTGCGGTGAAGCCAATGAGCTATAGTGAGGTCCACGTTATAATGGCAGTGGATAAAGATAGGAGAATAGCGATGTCGATTCTCTGCATTAATTAATTATATTTCTACACTGTCAAAAACATAAGTGGCATCGTTGTGGACCGAGAAAAGGATAGTACCACCGGCTTTGTTGAATGATAGACAAGGATAGCAAAACCAAAGTTGAACAAATACTGTCATTATAACGTGGACCTCACTATAGATGGAAACATTTTCGAAGCATACCTACAAGATATCAAAACTAGTATTAAAATACTTCTGCATGAATCAAAATACATTTTCGAATTACTGAGATGTTCCGGTTTCAATCTTGGAGTAGAGTAGTATTTATATGTTAATCGTATCATTTGTATGTAAAGGAGTTTATATGATGTATATAAGTAAATCGTGAAGTATGAATAATTAAAAAATTAAGTTTATATCTTGTATGTGGTGAAGGTACAGTTTATGTATAATACAGTATAGTATACATACAGTATAAGTATCTTGTATAAATTATGGTTGTGGTGAGGCTATATTCTCGTTGTAGAATTGGTGTTGTTTAACAAGTGGACACCCGTCCAACGGCAATACTAAGCCCACGTCAATACAATTGGACATTTAATAATCAGTGAAGAGTTTCATTTTAGATCATCCAGTAAAGGAAAATGTGAACAATTTAATTCATTTTTACATTGAATGAGTTCAATGATGAGTCAGTCATCAGTAAAATTGGAAGCTACAAGGAATTAATTTTATCAGGCTATGAAAAATTAGTGGAATCAACCATTTTCAAGGATGTTTACAGTATTCAACTGATATTATTCACTGAACACATAATTTTTACAGTTTATCGTGTAAAATCAATGATACACCGGAAATGACTTGTAGGTACCATCATAATGAGTGATTTGCATAATGGAGTAACGCTACAGTGCTCAACAATACTAGTTTATTTTTACAGCATTGTAAGTCCGCAGTTGTAGGCTATGTTTGTTCAATAACGTTCCTCTTTTAAATAATTTTTGAACGAAATCATGGTACAGTAGTACTTTTATTACTTGAAATTTGATTAGTATTTTATTACCGTACTCAATTACTGTGGTACGGTACATAATCTAGTGAGTTTGGGCTTCATTCTTTCAATGTCAAATTATTTTTTAATAATTAAATATTTTTTATAATTATTTATAAATCATTTTTTCAATGTCAAATACATTTAAAAATGTATCCACTATTGAACATTCTCATACTCAACTTGCATTCCTAGTAAATTCAGAATCCTGCAGTATATTACTCTATACAAAATATATTTATTTCGGATCCTCTACTTGCTTTGATACTTTTATCATATGTAGATAAATTATATATCTCATTAACTTATATATGCTTCTTCTCCTGTTGCTCTTCCTCCATCTCTCCTCTTTCTCCTACTCCTCCTCCTCCTCCTTTTCTATATCTTCATTACTGCTTATTACAAGTTTCTAACAGTTGAAACTACAGTACTACTGTTTGAATTACTTATTGCAGTAATATTACTGACTGTTCCCAACTTGCCTGCTCGAATAACTTACCTACTTATTTATGATTTGATTCCCGATCACTCTTCCTATTTATCATGGATAATCCCTATAAATCTCACCCCTACACACAGACGTTCTTGTAGGGGAATTCCTGACATTCATGTTTTGTACTGTAGCCCGCATATTGAATTTTGTCGAGTAAAGAAATTTTGACTTTGATAATTCAGGCATCTGAGATGAGGTTTCTACGCAGCATTCAAGGATACTCAAGACGAGATCACATAAAAAATTAAACAATCTGAAGTGAGTGCAATGTGCAAACAAGCAGACATTATAAAACAATATAGATTGAAGTGGACAAATCACGACCTGTGCCGTATATCACTAACGCGTCTTCCATTACAAGCTTGGAAATTGCAGCTGTATGGAAAAAGAGACAGCGGTGGATTCCGTAACAGGCTTTACAAGCCTGTCCAAGTGTCCATCATGGATGATGATGATGATGACTTTGATGATAGAAAAATTACAACGTTCACTCTTGTAAAGTTTCTAGGAATGGAAAACTATTATATTAATTTGTCGAGGCATGATACAGCGAGTTTGAAGAACATAATACAAGCGCTAGTAAAAATCTTCCGGAAATATCTTTGTGAAAAGTTGTATAAAACAAGGCGTTATTCCTGTAAAATATTCCTCTTCTTACTGTGTGAAGGAATCAGGTCCGATGTTATGATGCTTTGATTGTCTCAGGGAAGGAAACTGAGCGATTATGGCGTATTATTTTCGACGCAACGCTTGTATTATGTGAATTGGTTCTCTAGTTAAGTATTGTTGTTATGCTCTAGTTGTTGTTTTTGATGGTCAAGTTCAGACTTGTTATAATGGCAGTGGAGAAAGATAGGAGAACATCGTTGCTGGTTCTCTGCCCTATCACTGCCTTCAATAGAGAATAACTGATACCGGACCGGTATATCTGATGTAATATCAACTCTTCATTCTTGCTAAAAATAATCAATTATATTTCATTCGTCAATGACTGAATAATAGATTTTCATCATTGAGATTTAATATTTTGTGGATTAATTATATTTATACATTGTTAAAAACGATCAGGCTACGTTGTGGGGGTGGAGAAGGATAGCGCTATATGCTTTGTCGAATGATAGACAAGGATAGCAACACCAATGTTAATCAAATACATTGTGGACCTCACTATACCGCCTAACAGCACAGACCCGTATTCAACCTGTCATTGCTCGCACGGGCGCTCAAGCACGCACATTTTCGCGCAAGTGCGCAAAAAATTGAATGAGTGCCCCCTTGGGCAAAAAGCTTGCTCAAACTGGTTTCTCTTCATAACATCATCTTCACCTGTGTATTGTTGTGTACTCCTGTCAGGCAGTCAGGGTGGATAATCGAAATCGAAATCTTTGTTCTGGGATTTTTGATTCGGAGCGTTGCTGAGGCGATTATTAGGTTCAAGGCTGGTTTCCGAATGCCCTAACCACAAAGTATAGAAGCTGATCATTACTTTGTGCCCTAACTATGTGTTAGGTCGAAAATTGCAGCATCATCCACAATAAAACTAAGTTTTCTGGTTCTAACGATATGGGCAATGAAAGTGATTTAGATTATCATCTATTCCTATTAGGTTCGCTTGAGGAATTCTCAGTGCTTGATCCACAGACAGGAACAGTAATTGAGTGAACAATATTTTTGGCTAGTAGAAATATATGTGATCCTACACCCGATTTACTTCCCACCAAAATTTACAAGACGATTTATTTTTGAAATAACATCAACAGGCATATAAATTCCTGTAAATTCATATATGGACATTTTGGTTTAATAAATATAAAACCATAAATTCACATCAATTCATCACTTGTCTAGTGAAGAAATAAATGCTCGTATATGTGTTATCAAAATAGATAGATAGATCACTTTTTTGAAAAGACTTCTGAGTCCTCCAGAAGCAATACAATTATTGTCAAAATAATACTCTAGAACATAATAGTAACATATGGATATTATGCATATTGCCAGTAGAGCCAGAATGTTATTATCACTTTGCTTAATATTATCACATGATCTTGTTAATTTTATTGTACTGTATACTTCTAAAATGTTGTACTTTTGTTAACTTTATTATTGTTTTTATTTTGTGACTGTAAAATTATTTGGAAAATAAATAAATTTCAATCATTATCGAAACTCTTGTGTCGCGGACTATATCGCATGTCACTCATCATATGCTATGTGTAGCTTTAAACGATCAAACTATTAAATAAACACATTAGCTAATAATTGAATAAATTACAAATAAAAGTCATGTTAGGTCCTTTACTAGTAGTAGTACTGTAGTATAGTTACCGTATGTGGTAGGGTAATACATGAATAATTTACCGGTAGTAAGCTTAGATATACAATGGTGAAAGAATATAATCAATATTGTTTATATGTCAATATTGTACTATTAAGTAGCCTAGTGTTTCAACTCCTCTTCTAAACACAGACTAGTTCCATATAAGAGAAGTAATTATTTTCGAAGAAATTTATTGTTTTTCAGAAAATAAAATGAATTTTAATAGAAAGTCAATTATCAATTGTTATTGGTTGAATATAAATAATTAGTCTTACTGCCGGTTGCACAAAAGCCGGTTAAATTTTAAACGTGATTAAACCCACGAGAACCAATCAGAGAAGCCGTCTTATCAAAAAGGCCTTCTCTGATTGATTCTCGTGAAATTAATCACGGTTAAAATTTAACCGGCTTTTGTAGAACCGGGCCTTGGATATCTGCAAGTATCATTTCTCAAATATATGTAAATGTGCAACTGTCATTTTTAACTAGAGATTCATAGATCAGTTTTATAGTGCGGTGTCATCAATGTGGAGCACGGCATTCCACTAGCTAAAGTACACAGTGGTCTGTGGAATGTGTTGTTTCTGTGAACATTCATTGATAGCATGAACTCAGGAAGTACTTACTCTTTATGTGTCTAGACAGTGTTGATTATTTCCTCCTAAGCTATCAGAAGTCAATCAGTTTAATCAGAGATCACATAAATAATATTACTTTATGGTTTCTATTACTATTTACTTACTTTATGTCTTAATATACTAGTAAAGACTTATCACTTGTTTGGAATTTGGACAATAATTATTCTTTCTATCGTATTGAGTAACGAATAGTCTAAAGGAAGTCCTCACGTTTTCAATTCCAATCAAACTATTTTTGGAATTATTTCACAATATTCAACCTCATACTCGGTCTCAAGAAAAATAAATTGCCTTTGAAGATTTAAAATCGAAACTGTCTTTCAGCAAGTTCGTGTTATTATCTTTCCTAGCTGACAACTCATTTGCATTCTGTGTTTTTTCATGTGTTGTCAAGGATCTATGAAAATGAAAATTCATTTTTGACTGCTTCATTTCCTTAAAAAAGCTTCTAAAAATTTACTCTTATTTCACTTCAGTATTGAACTAGCAACATTCAACCAGAAACCTTTCTAGACTATCATATTTAATGCCTGATGAAATTTAAAAAGTTGGAATCAACTTTTCAAGAAGGTGTTTTCCTCAATACAGTAGTCTAGACTAGTCCTGACTTGAAGCTTATCTTAATTGGTTGCTCATCTTTCCTCAATATTTTCTCTGAATATCAATGAAGATTAATTAGCATGTAACTGTCATCTATTATTTTGGCTTTTCTTGAAATCTTAGGTTCACATTATTTGCTTAACTAAAATTGAATCAAAAAGTTCTTTTCAATTATGTGATTTTGATCTCCTTTCATTTTATTTTGATAATAATTTTGGAGGAAGTCTAGTAAAACGTAAAAATTTAAAGACTTTTTATTTGAATCTTTTGAAATTTGGGATTTGCCATACAGTTATCGTATTGATTTTTATTTTCTTGTTTGCGGATGACATGTTATTGCTACATCATGAGTCAGTCATGACATGATCTTGTTATTATCTGGAATTAATTTAATCTGCCGATGTTATCTCATTTCAAATGTGAATCCTTCTCAGTACAGAAATAGTGTAAATATTGTGAGTAACATACTTATCAAATGAATTAAAATTTATTGTGACACATTTTTCCATAAAGTAAATATATCTCGGCACGTGCATTATTTAGTAGCTACATAAAACAAGAATGTATGCTTACATGCTGTTGCATTGGGCAAAATTCCAAAATACATCAATAAAACTGTATGCAGGACAAGAAATAATCATCCACCTTTTTATTATATTGCTTTGAAGGAAGATAAATCTGGCTTATCAGGTTATTTTATTATGTAGACTGTTTAAATTTGGCAATTTTGCTAGAGATTAGCATAACTGTGCTATAATTCCGTTATGACTCAAGAAAATTATTATTTTTGTATTTGATTTTAGATTTTGGTGACTAATAATATAATACAAAGACTAATATATAATGTTTATAAACTTCAACCCAGAAGTTGAAATTAATGTGAATGTGATAGAAAGATGAAAAGTTTCATCATTAATTAGCCTTCCTTAATTGGGGTTATCTTTCAGATAAAATATAACTACAATTAGATAGGATTTTCTCAAAAGAATCTTTTGAATAATTAAAATAAATTGAATTATTTGACGCTAAGTTGATAAACAAATCATCTTTCAAAGTTATTCAATTTTGATGACTTTGTCATGTTATGTACCTCAAATAACACAAAAATTGAATTTTTAATCATAAGTCATAACTTTATTCGTCAGTAAAATCAATTCTCCGATTGTATTCTGATTTACTAAGTTATTAATTTTATTAGGTACCCAACAGAGTGTAGAGTCCAGTAAAAATGCTTATAATAGACAATAATTATTGAAGGTACACTTTTAAAACTACTTTTCTTTATTCAAAAGAATGTCTTTTAGAATACTGAATAGGTACTGTACTGATGAGAGGTGATTACCACCTTAACAGTGGAAACGTTCCACTCAGTAATTTGTATGGAAAATTTCCAGAAAAAAATGTTAGAGGTAGTGTTATTATTTAGGGAATACACGCCTGATAAAAGAGGTAGGTGAAATATTCATTTCGTTTGCTCTGTTATCGAATAAAATTGAAATATCTTGAAAGGTGTACCTAATTATTTTTCAGTACCTACCAATAATAATTTTAGTTGTTTTTCATGATGTCATCATTACGTATTTGGAATATGAATGAATTCAAAACTTCTTAATGAATTTATCAGTAAAATTCATTAGAAATTTAAATTAAAATCAAATCAAATTTATTCACTTGAAATTCATACAAAATATTCACAAAAGTATAAAATGACAAGTTACAAGAGAACAAGATACTACTTACAAATAGTACTTTATTTTGAAAATGAAAGTATGGATTTTAAATGAAAGTAAATGAATGAAGTAGTGGTAGGCTATTTCATCCAATTAAGAATAATAATTGATAAATTATATTGAAATAGCCTACACTACTTCAATACATTATTTTAAAAATAATTCAATTTTCTATTTAACAATAGAAATTTTAAATTTAATAATATATTCTAAATAATTCTATTCCAATTTAATTTATCAATTATTCTCAATTGGATGAATTACATTCTTCATTTATTTCTGTAATTTTATGATGATATTGATTATGAATAGCTTCATGTTAATCAAATTAAACACAATAAAACAGCATATTTTTCATAGCGTATTATACACAAATGTAGGGTATTGAACCAAATGTTTGATACAAATATGGTTGTAAATTGAAATTTCAATGTTTTAAGGACATTCTCATTTATTTTCAATTGCCAACAAATTCTGCTACATGAGCTCATTTTGTTTTACATTTAATTTGACAGCGCTCTCATGCTTTAACATTGGAAAAATGGGAGTAGCTTCCGGCCTCCCAAATAATGGCATACGTCTGGTCCACGTCTGTGTATTGTATCACAACTCACTGATACTATTTAGATGCTCATTGTTGAATTTGGGACATCCTGTCCATCTATTTATGTCCATTCATTATTAAGTCAGAGTCAGGTCCCAATCCACTGTGAGATCTCTTTGGCTTCATTCAGTTCCCAACCGTTCACCGAACTCCGAACCTATTATCAATTTGCTACAAGAAAAAAATTGCGTTTAAATCAAATCGACCATATATTGTATGTAATGTAACGTGATAAATAAATAACTGAAACTTCAAGATAACAAATTTATTGTTACAAAAACCGCTCTACCAAGGAAAAAATAGGTTGAAATAATTTTTTGTGTAGTTGAGAAGTTGATATTGTGGTAATTATTCATATTGAATGAAAAAGACTGATTTATCAGTGGTTTTTAACAATTTCTCAGTCTTTTTCATACAGGTTGAAATAAGTTATAGTTATTCCATGAGAGTTCCCCTTTTTTATGAAGTAAATCAAATTGTTTCCATTGCCATATAAAGAAAAATAGATGCACAACATTCAATATAACTTCAAGAACATCATCTGAGCTACTGTATAAATTTTATTTGTGGTCAGCGGTGTGTTTTACCGCTAGGTTGTTATCTTGTTACATTGAACTAGCAATTCGTTGATTACTTATGACGTCCATCTTAATTAGGAATCAGTCTCCTTGCTAATTACTTGATTATAGAGTTGGTGACCCACAATTAGACGTTCGTTCACTTGTAGTGCTGGAACAGTTCTGCATCGGAATAGTTATTGACAGAATCCAAAGTCAGGGCAGTGGACTGTGAATGATAGTTGGTATTAATACCTACAAATAAATCTCTGAATTCTGTACATAAAAATACTGATAGCTTGAAGTGTGGTAAGTACGCCAATAAAAGACAAAATGAGTCAACAAGATGAGATTTAATAATAATAAAATAATAGGCAGATGGCCACATACAAAAACAAGTGTAAGTAGATTGAATCGAATAAAATCTTGAGACAATTACAACATGTAATAAAAAACGTTAGAGAAATACAAAATTTAAATGAAATTAGGTCAATGACATTAATGACCATTGAAGCCTGACAATAATCGAAAAGGTATTATTAATTATACCTGATTTGAGAATATAAATTGAGTGCTACAATGAAAAAGTTACTGCTGCAAAATTCAATCTTAATGATTTATAAAAAGGAATAGTAATAAATGATAATGAGCTGTAGGTAGTGCTCGTTAAAAAGAAATGGTTAAATGTTGATTAATACTAACAAAAATAATCTAGAATGATTGGATGTTTCGGTCGACAATAGGACAGCTAAGTAAGTTCAAAAAAATGAAATTGCCTTGGTCGGCATTAACACAAGTAAGTTCAAAGGTCAATGTCATATACATTGAAATAGTTGTTAATATAGAATACATTAATATAGGCGGCATAGGCCTTCAGTGAATTAAATGTCAAGTTAGACATCAAATGAACAACTCAAATATGGGAATATGCTTGCAAGCCAAGCGTAGCTATCAATACAGTGAAATAATTGTTAATATAGAATACGTTAATATAGGCGGCATAGGCCTTCAGTGAATTAAATGTCAAGTTAGACATCAATTGAACAACTCAAATATGGGAATATGCTTGCAAGCCAAGCGTAGCTATCAATACAGTGAAATAATTGTTAATATAGAATACATTAATATAGGCGGCATAGGCCTTCAGTGAATTAAATGTCAAGTTAGACATCAATTGAACAACTCAAATATGGGAATATGCTTGCAAGCCAAGCGTAGCTATCAATACGTTAAATGTCAAGTTAGACATCAATTGAACAACTCAAATATGGGAATATGCTTGCAAGCCAAGCGTACCTATCAATACAGTGAAATAATTGTTAATATAGAATACATTAATATAGGCGGCATAGGCCTTCAATGAATTAAATGTCAAGTTAGACATCAATTGAACAACTCAAATATGGGAATATGCTTGCAAGCCAAGCGTAGCTATCAGATACAGTGAATGAAGTACATATTATAACCTTGATGTTATGTAGGCCAGTGCTCTCAATGAGACATGCACTGTAGCATATTGAATTCATGAAGATAGGCTCGATTGCCAAAAGTATGGACAATTAAATGTTTTTAATTGCCAAAAAGGTTGAATGATAGCTACAAAAATTGTATGAATGCACATAAAACTGTTTGAATTAGAAATAGAGAATGTGGTCCAGTATAGACACGCTGTAGTATTTTCATTCAGTTATGTAATACATGTGTAAATGAAAGTTAAAATGTGTAAATTAAAACTATTTACGTAACCTGAATAAAATTTTGAAGAAGAGATGCAGCCAGGCAGACAGGCAAGGAATCCACGGTACCCAAAGAACAGGACATCAGCAAGCGATGATGTGATCTGGCCATGCAAAGACAAGAATGGAAGCGTCCAACAGTAGGCGAATAATCCTAATTTCGAAGAATAGAATAAACGAATTAATTTGAAAGAATAATTCACTTTTTAAAAACGTTCCGTAGATCAGATGAATATGGATGAAAAGTTTAGACCGGGAGCGAAATGCACTCTCCGACTATACTTGATCAAAAGACAAGGAAACAACTAATGCACGGCTGAAAAAGGGACATGCCAGATGTATTTGAAACGTAAGTAAAACGTTTACAAACGTTTGGTGAAAAAGTAGCAAATATCTAGAAAGTAAGATGCCTAAAGACAAAATAAATTCCAAAAAATTGAATAATAAAAATATTAAAATTGAAACGACGAATAACACGATGAATAATATAGAAAACCAACTTGATTGGGGCAGTGACGTGGAACCCTGACTGTGACGTCACTGGCCAGTGCAGACGGACAAAATGACGACATGATGTCTACGTAGTAACGGAACGAGTAACAAGTGGAACCGTTCCAATAAATGCTTTGTCAGATTTTACAGTTATTGATAGATAAATTGAGCTTAAAACTCATGAGAGTTTTGTAGATAACTGTAGATAATTTGTAGATAACTGAATACGGGTGGCAGAATGTTGTTCTTAGTAGTAATCAAGGTCTATAAATACAGGTCATGACACTCGTGTTCCTTATGGAGCGGCCATTATGTGGGGTCTTTATGGCGGTACATTTAAAATATTCCAATCTGCTCATAACAAAATCATGCATTATGTTTTTAAAAACAATATTCTGGTTCAGATAATATGTAAATTTAGGTTTTCGATTTTTTAATAATGAAATTTCAATAATAAATGGTTCAATAATTCATTTTTTTATTATTGAAAATTGTTGTTATTCTTGTAACTTGTTATGATTCATAAGGCATTGGGACAAAAGGCAAACCTCAAAAAGACTTCCCAATCTAAAAATCAACAATTCAGTTCCTAGTTGGAATCTAAATATTATTATTCTGTGGGAAGAATTTATTTTACAATTCAAAGCCAAGCAATATTCCTTGAACAATATAACAAAATAACACATCATGTTGTTCAATCTATAATGACAGCTGATAAATTTGAAAATTGTGGTGAACTAGAACCCCATAAAATGACGATTTTGCAATGCATCACGGGATTGTGTCATGACCTGTATTTATAGAACTTGGTAGTAATAGCTATTGCATAGCTGTTATGGAATTAGTCATTTTGATCCCATGGAAAACAAATCATTCACTTGAAATTTATTTTAAAAATTCTTCACTCTAACTCTAGAAACGTGTAAATTTGTCAAAGAAATTTCGGTGATTCTCTAGAAATAAATTATATTCCAATGAAAATTCACATAGGCTATATATCGGATTGTTGTAAATAAATTGTAAATCCAGGTACGGTATTGGATACTATGTCTGCAATTTGTAGATAACTGAACTCGGGTGGCAGAAAGTTGTTTTTCACATATTTGTTTCCTTTTTTGCAGTAGAGCAGGATGACGAAACAAGTGACGTCGCCTGTGTCTGACACGTGTCTGATGACTCCGACCAGCGACACGGCACCGATCGGGGACGACAAAGTCCGCATGAAGAAGCAGCTCGGCTTACTGGAGGGGGTCGCCATCATACTGGGAATTATTTTTGGCTCCGGTAAGTATACAGTATTTAGTTAAGCATAGAGAAAAGACTAATTTAAAGTAATAATTAGTCTCTATCCATGACCATTCATGAAAGCATTGCTGGATAGATTGCGTCAAAATGTAAAAACTTGATAACAAAAACTAAGTTCAAGATGGGAGGTCAGTCACAAGGATAGTATATACTATTCTACTATTCTATATGTATAGTCGTCGTCGTCTTCCTGCAAGGATTAGGCAATTTGCCTGTTCCGACTTCAAACTCACCATCACATCCATCTTTTACGAGGTCTTCCCACACTTCTCCTCCCAACCGGGTTATACAACATGACTGCCCTGGGAATCCTGTCGCTCTTCATTCTTTCAACATGATCTTTCCAGTTTTGCCGATTTTCTTCAATCTTCTGCCATATGGAGATTATGTTGAGCTCGCTTCTTATATCGACATTATGAAGCCTATCTTCCCTTGTGCACCCTTCTACTACTCTTTAAAACTTCATTTCGGCAGCCTGTAACCTACTCCATTGTTTCTTCTTAGGTATCCAAGATTCAGAGCCATATAAGAGCGTTGGTATAGCCATAACCTTATAGAATTTAAGTTTTGGTTCTTTCCTGGCTCTGTTTCTCAAAGTCCTATTTATTGTTCCACAAATGGATTGGAATCTATTCAATTTCACATTCAAGTCTTGGTCCATTTCATAGGTTATATCACAACCCAAATACTTGTTCCAGGACTTTATTAAAAAGTGCTACCTTGTAAAAATTATAAATAAATAAATTAACGAGGACTATTTTAGATCCCAATGGATATTCTCCCTGGAAAGCCATCACCTTCGTTTTATGTATAGTCTATATACTTACTATACTTGGGTCAGTCATACAGTTAAAAAACACTGTATTTTCCTTCATCCAGGGAGTAGAGTGCCTGACTCACTTCTTTAATATTTTGAGAGAAACATGTTTGTACCTTTTAATTGCAATTTAAATGTTATATTCAACTTGAGTGCCCTCTCAAAGATATTCTCCTTCTGCTCACGGAAATACACCGGTATCCTGTTGGAAATCTTGAGAGCACGGACAGGGAAGCTATTATGCGATCGAGTCAGTAGGATTTTCTTTTAGTAGTATGAATAATGTTATATACAGAATAGCGCCGGGGAACATGAGATTCTGGACATTAGAGTAAGGTTGTTTATTTCTAACTAGTTGTACGGCTAAAAGCTAGCCGTTCATCATAGCAGTAATTGAGCAATTAGCTGGATAATCTCACTTCTAATCTGAGTGTAAGTTTTCCTCAACAAATAGCTAACCACAAAGCTTGGGAGCGTAGTATTTTACACATACAACTGGAAACTAGACATTCAAGACTCTAGATTTATCAATACGAGAAGATTAATTTTGCTGAGCGTCTCTTATGATTGTTTTTTTTTTCACAATATTGATGGAATAGTTTCAATAGTTTTGTATGTATCAATGTATAAATAAATACTACATTATTTTTCCAAGATTGAATATTGAAAAAGGTTTTCAATCTTGAAAATTTAATTGAAATCAACAAAACAGTTGATTGGGAAGAGTTTTACATTCCTTTCACTTTGTCCAAATGAAATGTAAAATAATGTCCATAAGAAAGCAGCTATTAAATAAATAGAAGGTTGTTTCATTCATTCACGGATAAACCATACAATACAACTACAAATACGGAGTTACAGCTAAATCAAGGGGCACAATATTATTATTTTCAAACATTAAAATCCTATAGGAAAGGTGCTATTATGGGAGTATTATAATCATTTTACAGATCGTTTCATTTACCAATTTAAAATCAAAATTTCCTTTTACATTTTTCGTTAGTGGTCTGTCCTCTAAACGGTAAATGTCAACTTTATGAGTACGGTACCGTATACTATTTATAATTTCCTTTTAATAGGGCTACTTTTCAATCATGTTGTTTTTTTTTACATAAAAATATGGTGCTTGTGATTTTTCTATATATATTATAATTTCCTTAAAACACAATAAAAGTTATTAAGTACAGTACCCTATTATTTCATCACAACAATACTAGTTTTAAATCTTTAAGAGTCATTTTCAAGTGTAAATCAAGGGTACTTGATAACTTTCAATGTGCTTCAATAATTACAGTAGAAATAATTATTATTAAACGAAAATCCAAATTAAATGCTTCAATAATTATTATTAATTCATTAGCATTTGAATAATTGTCATATCTCACTAATTTCCATCTGTAGATTGGCTGGCCGCTATGGCTTCGTATAAAATGAGCGCTGCTATCCAGAGATTGTCAGTTTGGTGTAAGGGTAAGCATTCCTGACCGACAATTAGGAGGTACTGGGTTCGATTCCCGGGCTGACAAATAATTTTTGAATAGTAGCGCTCATAGAATTTCTATCTAGCTGTTTACCCTGTTGTCAATATTTGCAGTAGCAGAAGTCTTCGGGGTGAATTGCAGCATTTAATTTGGATTCTCGTTTAATAATAATTATCAATTCATTAGTATTTGAATAATTGCAATATCTCACTAATTCCCATCTGAATTACAGTAGCCCTAGAAAGAACAGTGAGTATTTATGATTTCCTTTATACGTTTGATAACACAGCCCAACAGTGGTTTTGGCGCTGAAGTGTTTTGAGTAATTCATTTATCACATTGTGTACAAATACTTAACATGAGGAATTATATGTGTATTTGATGCGCTGTATTCAAATATGGCATCAGTTTTTTCTAACAGCTGTACTTTCTTTTCCAATTTTCATGTTTTTCATATCCCTATACGGTAATAATAAATCAAGATTTTGCGAAATTCAAGTACAAAAATTATGTACCTTTTGTAATGTTGCAGGAATTTTCATATCGCCGAAAGGAGTCATACAGGAAGTGGGTTCAGTTGGCCTGTCGTTGGTAGTATGGGCGATGTGTGGAGTGCTGTCTATGATAGGCGCTCTCTGTTACGCCGAACTGGGCACTTCGATTCCCAAGTCGGGTGGAGACTATGCCTACATCTATGAGGCGTTTGGACCACTGTTCGCATTCCTCTACTTGTGGGATGCCATGCTCATATTTGTGTAGGTAACAACTAACAATTCTGAAAAACATATTCTAAAAAAAATATTTTATGTTTTTAAGTATAGGAATAAAGAATGCTAAAGTAATATTTGATTTTATGGGAGGAGATGTTGTGTTATTTCTCTATAATTGGAAGAATAAAACATAATATATAGTGTGAATAAATGTATGCCTTCTCATATAAGTGTAATAATTGTTCGTGAGTAAATGAATAATATCAATTCAGGGCTACTTTCTGGTATTTATAAAATAGAAATATAGTATCCTTTGAAATTAACCTTCCGGCAGTCGCGCTGTTGTAAAAAGTACAACAGTGTCAGTTTTTTTTTTGCTGCACAAAATTATTGAATGGGGTGGTGTCAGTGAATGAGTCACCGATGCATTCCAAAACTTTCCCCCATCACTCCACTGAGTTGTAGTATCAACCGAGCAATGGTTCAGTCTCTAGGTGCCATTTAGTCGCGACAGTGCATAAGTCGCACTGTGCATAAGATAGGGAAAGACTGTATACGGGGACTGTAAACGAACCAATAACACAGAATTGATGGCTTTGCTTGATGTACCTTATTGGGCTATGAAATGGTAATCATCCAAATGTTCTTAGGCGTAAAGTAATACAGGAAGATGGAAAAAGTAATTATACAATTAATTAATATGTTTTGACAGTAAACAGAGTACATAACACTTGAAAAATAGGATGTTGTACAAAATACACCACGCGACTGCTCGTGTGATCGAGTAGGTCGCGACTACCGGAAGGTTAATAAAATAAAAGAATAAGAATACAAATTATAACTACTAGTTTCGGTGATCACACCATCGTCAGGTTATAGAAATGAATATTTTTTTTTATAAATTGTATTCTTATTCTTTCATTCTATTTATTTCAAAGGGTACTATATTTCTATTTTATGAATATCAAAAATAGTGTTATTGACAACATCAATGTCTTATTCTTTCAATGCTAGAGTAGTTGATAGAGGTACAAAAATAAGAGGATAGAAAGATTGATGCAGTGGAGGAAGCAAGGAACATAGCCTATAATACACTTTTATTCAAATTAATATTTTTGGCGATTGTGAAGGAAGATTTTTGTTTGGATTTGTATGTTGAAATTAATCAACCTGATAAATTCAAAATTGTATAGGTACATTTCTATGGACTCAAAATAGTGTGTGAATTAATTCATCATTTCTACATAACCTCTAGACTGTGTATTCCAAATTAAGGTTCAGTTTGCCCGCACCCGGGCAACTGGAGACGGAGATCGATAATGATGATGATGAAAATGTATAAATAAATAGAATGCAAACTTGACAACTTGTGTAACTGACATCTAATATTTATTGCATTGCAATTCTTTTGTGCTACCTTTTATTAGGCCTATATGTTATAATATTTTTAACAAATCATTCATACTGGGAAATCTGGAAAATATCAGTTGAATCCACTATAATCAATTTATAGTTACTGTCAATATTAAAGTGTTATATTAATTTTTTTTGGTTGAATATAAAGTAAAGGATAGTTGTTTCAATGTTACTTCTTTACTTACAATTTTCTTCGATTTTTATTTTCAATTTTACCCTCTGACACTCAATTCAATTTATTACTATATTTAGTTATAAACTTTAATATATTTAGCTTTTATTTAAATTCAATACTATATTGATAGGTCTATCAGGTTCAAAGTCAACTTATATTGTAATCATTCACAATTGGTTTAATTTCCTATGTAGAAGGAAATTTTGTAAAATAAAAACCATAATAATCGAGACAAAGAATGATCTCCATTTCTTGCATTGCTTATGTTGGGATCATCAACTATTTATTTTATTTATTCATTTCAATTTCAATACACATCTCATTAAATACAAAATTCATATATATTTTAATCCCTCTAGCTTTTAACTATTTGAGGGATATTTAAAAAAAATACAATTCCCATTTACTAGGTTGCAATAACTTACATAATAAACAAATATAAATATATAATATTATATTATTTAGATTCTGGTTTTTGAACATTAATAATGAATTCTAAAATAACGACTTCCTTACGAAATGGATGGACAAAGCAGTCTAGTTAATGATGTTTATGATGAAACTCTTGAAAAATTGAGTCATAAAGTCATTAGTTGTTGACTATCAAATACTTTTTCTAAAACGTCTTTTTCAGGTCATTCCCTTGCTTTTAATTGCATATTTATGCACAGATGTCCTAAATAGTTTATGGGTTGTCTGTGAATAATGTGTGCTCATTTTTTTGTAATTTTATTGCAGTCCCACGACAAATGCAATCATGGGCCTGACATTTGCCAAATACGTCATCGATCCATTCTTCCCGGAATGTCCTCTACCGGAAGTGTCAGTGCGCTTTATTGCTGCATGTGCCATTTGTACGTATGCCTATCAATTCACTTTTTATGGGTCATTTAATTTTTTTAAATCATTGAACTCATTATATAAACTTTATCTTTCTCTATAACTCTTATCAATTATGCAATTTTTATCTCAGATGCATCTTGCAAGACTATTAATAATAGTCGTATCTAAATCAGTACTAGTAATCAAAAGCCGTGTAATCAAAAGCAATATAGCCTAATTCTATCCCTCTTAAACTCTATCAATAGAACAATTTTTTATTTTAAAAGAAAAATGCATGACAATTATGGTTGTATTTTAATGTAATGAAAAGCAATGCTGTCTGGTTCATTACTTTATATTTGATACACTTTTGGAACGATTTCACGATCGATTTTACATGCAGAACATAACATAAAGAATGAGTAGAGCCTTCAACAATAATCGATACATACATACACATTTCAATAATAATTTTATACCGGTTGCATTTTTCATTACTGTAAATATTTTTCAGAAAACATTTTTTATAGTTTTGAATGTTTTATCACACTTCATTGAGGATTTCATAGTGTCTTCATCCCTTTTAGCTGAATTAAATGGAATCATTTTTTTCCCTGAATGTGACATACAAGATGAGAGTTACATTTACAAAGGAAACTCTCCCCCCCCCACAAAATTACAGGTTTGTGTGTAGGAGGGAGTTCAATATTATACTGTATATAAGATCTCATCTGCCTCAACCTATAATACATAATAGAAAATATGAATCCTAATTATTCTCAAATCAATCACGAACATAATAATTACTTCATAGGTCTTATAGATCATAATTCTCCATTTGTCAATTTTTCCAACGTATTTTCCATCAATAGAGTGTTAGAGCCGAGACACACAAAGGGTTTTTTATGAGTCGGCACGGCACAACATGACAGGAAGCTCTCTGATTGGCTGATCCTCGATACGCCATCCCAATCAGCCAATTGGAAAGTTTCCTTTAATGTCGTGCCGTGCCGATTCGTCTGAAAAACGCCTCGTGTGTCGCGGCCCTGAATCAGATTCATAGATTAATCGATAATGGAACATCAATCGATTTTATCCAATCTCTCTTAGATTCTTAGATCACAGATTATTGTAATATTTCGAGAAGACTCACTGTATCATTTTATAGGATATTATTTTTCTCAGTGAATTTACGTTTGGTTACGGTATCTATAGGCTCTATATTTTTTATTTTACAGGTTTTTTCACTTTCATGAACTGCTACAATGTGAAACTGACATCAAACATCCAAAACTCATTCATGTTTGGAAAGACTGGTGCTTTGGCATTGATCATAATTGTCGGAATAGCCAGTTTCTTCATGAGTAAGTATTTGAATAATGTTGGATATCATGTCACACCATAACTTCATTACTAAATTTTAAGTAAAGATATTACCCGCTCTAGAATTTTCAGACAGACTTCTCCAATCCATAAATCTATACCTCCACTCTATTCACTGTGACCTTTTCATTTGTTAGTATACAGTAAAAAAGTAAATTCGTATGGCTTTTGTTGGTGGGGAGTCCCTTGCGGGAAGGTCCCACCGCCTTAATATATAATTTAAGCCGTCAATGGGCCTTACGACTGTCATACTTCAGCCGGGACCGACAGTTTAACGTGCCCATCCGATAACACGGGAGTGATCTGGTTAAAAAACTTTTGGTATTGAGAGGGTTGAACCCGGGATCTCTATGCTGCTACGCAGGCACTCTATCCACTAGACCACGGATCACTCCAACAAAACAGTATATAGTAAAACTTTTGGACAGTATAGTTTTCCCATTGTTATATTTTCTCCTAAGAAGCCAACATTGATGCAATTTATACAATTATTTTATATTATATGCATAATTGAATATGGAATTATAAATTATAATTAGATGGATAAATTAGATTCTTGTAGATTGTAAATAATGTCCATTTAATCAGCAATTCTCTGGCTCAATTAGTCAAATAACTACTGTACTTATATTTAAGTTATGAGTATTCCTGCAATAAGAAGTCCTACTTTTGCACGTTAAAAAATTACAATAGAAACAAAGATGTCGTAGAGTTCCTCCATATGAAGGTGAAATGAAAGAGATGCTGTCAGTTCTACATTTTTTATTTATGCCAAACCATAGTTTTAATGCACTTGAGGCATTATCATCAGTGGTCGTTTTTAGTTAGTCCTACATTTCTTCTTCGTATAACACATGGAACCCATTCATCAAATCATCCAGATTCGATATTCAACTATTTGTGTCATTAGTATCCTCACCTACCGGGTGACCCAGAATAACGGGAACATTTGAAAACGCCATAAAACATTAGTGGGAAGGACAAAAATGATTTTATTCAAACTAATGTAAAGTTCAAGACTTGTCATTTGAGAATTATTAATAACATCTATCACCTCTTGACAATTACTTCTTCAAGATGGCTTCCTCCTGCACGAATACACTCTTGAAATCTGTGTTGAGATTCCTGAACGATTGCTGCAACATTTCAGCTGGGATATTGTTAATTTCATTTTGAATTGTCTGTCATGATTCAACCACAGTTATTGGTCAAGTTGTGAAAACGTTTGATTCGAGATAGCTCCACAAACATAAAATCGCAGGTGGACAGATCATGGGACCAGGAAACGCAACCTAATCGTGAGATTATACGGTTACTAAACAATACTCACTCGCACAGTTGCCATTGAATGCAGTGCAGAGTGGATCCCGCTCACAATTTCATCAATAATTTTGAATTAATCAAAAATTAAAACATAATTCTTAATGAAATCCGCAATATCCCAGATGAGATGTTGCAGCGATCAATGAGGAATCGTCAACACAGTTTTCAAGAGTGTATTCGTTCAGGAGGAAGCCATCTTAAAGAAGTAATTGTCAAAAAGTGATAGATGTTATTAATAATTCTCAAATGACAAGTCTTGAACTTTACATTAGTTTGAATAAAATCATTTTTGCTCTTCCCACTAATGTTTTATGGCGTTTTTTAAAGTTCCCGTTATTCTGTGTCACCCTGTATTTTTACAAGCATAAACTCAATTCCTTTCAATACAATTTATTACAGCAATGTTTATAATTTATTAAAGATTTCTTTTTAATTTTCAGATGACGTCAATAATTTTGATGCGCCTTTTCAAAGGAGTACGTTTTCTCCGGGACCAATCGCAGTTGCCTTTTACTCTGGTATATTTTCATATTCGGGATGGTTAGTATTCAAGGAAGGTAATTCGAAATTTGTTTCTGTGCTCTAGATGTAATAATGAACCTTTTATCAAATATATTTTTGATTGTTTTTGTCAATTTGACGAGACAAACTTCTCTGCTAAGAAGTTCAGTGGTGTTACTTATGAATTTGTCAATTTTTATTTAAAGTTTCCGTTTTTTGTTTATGTCTTGAAAAATATTTCACACTTCAGAGGCCTTCTTTGATTATATTTGTAGTGTTTTTATAGAGAATCACAAAGCAATATTAATAAACTCAAACTTTATTAGTTATTGAGTTACAATTTCCATGCTATAAACACACACTGCAACTCCTCCAGTCAAATCATCATCTCCATCAGTGTGCAGTGTCATCAACTTCTTATTACTAAATACAATAATGTGATTGTTGTATGGTTGTTTAGGAATCGGTTTTCAAATTATTTTAGTGGGCAGTGTTTCCTACCTCCCTGTTCATAATTTATTTTTGAAATTTGAAAGACTACTTTAATTCAGTTTTTCAATTTAATTTGAAGTGTGTTCAATCCAAATCTCATTAGGCAATTAATTACGTCTTTTTCAGGAATTACCTAAACTTTATGACTGAGGAATTGAAAAATCCGTATGTGTAAGTATACTAGTGTCATTCTTATACTAAATACTTTATACATAGGCTACCTTCTTTACTTCAATCCGCTTTTCGCATTTTTTTATTTTAATCCCGAAAAATTTAGCAAATTATGTTCACCCTCCCATACGATTAGTATAAATTAGTCATCGTGATCAAATTTCGACTGATCTATTAAAGATGTTTCGATCAGTCAAGATTTGATCACGATGACTTTTGCCTTACAAATTCTTTATTCTCTCCAAATTTGTACTTACTAAAATCATCTTTCTTCCAGAAATTTAAATATTGTTATTAAGAAATGTATCTTTATAGTATGTTGAAATTTCACAAATAACATTCATTTTGAATACATTTATTTTCTTTCGCGTGTTGGAAAATTGTTTCTTGTCGATTTATCTTATTTGTAAAACCAGGTGGAAGAGGAGCTATATTAATTGATAATATTTGGTACCTAATTCTGTCGATTGACGAATACGTTTCATTTCATTTACTTGAAATAAATGCAGGTTAGAGATAGATGTAAAGAGGCAGGTTTAAACTTCAGTTTTTCGTTATTATCAACTTCATTGTGCATTATAAAATGTACATAATAGATTATTTGAAGAGGAAGGTTTAAACTTCAGTTTCTCTTTACCATCAAATTCATTGTCCATTGTGAATGTACATACTGCATTAAATCAAATAATACTCTCATTGCAAAAAGCCTACTGAGTATTTCTCAATAATGCAAATCCATTTCAATTCGATCATTGTTTCTTTAACAATTGCACTGTGTCGTTTACAGAAATCTTCCTCGTGCGATCTACATCTCCCTGCCTCTAGTAACTCTGACATACGTTCTTGCCAATGTTGCCTACCTTGCAGTTCTTTCGCCCGATGAGATGATTGCATCAAATGCTATTGCTGTCGTAAGTTTGATATATTGATTATTATTTGGTTTTATATGGGTTTGATGAAGGCCTAGTTGTTTTTATAGAGGATTTCAATTGTTTCTACAAAAGGCTTCTCCAATTGCCTGTTTTATTTTTATTTGGAATTTTTGTAAAGGGGTGTAGTTTTTATTTCTATGTACAACTTCGAAATCCTATTCCATTGTTGTTTGGAAATTGACGTTTGTAGTCAATTTCACTCTTCATATTTTTATAGTTTTGAGTTTCCAAGAAATGTTCTTGTTATTTTGTCAATTGTACTTGTCATATTTTTACAATTTCAAGCTTTTAAGAAGCTATACTTGTTATTTTGTGTATTTCTGTGATAGTACTTTGGTGAATGCCAGTTGCATGCTTCCACATTGTGATTTATGTTGTGAATGAGATATATATGGATTGAGATACGTTTAGAAACATGATAATAGTCACACACTTTTCTTTTTAGGGCTTCTGCAATATTGTAACACAATAAAAGTTATCAAGTACGTTTTTATTTTATCACAACACAACTAATTTTCAACTCTTTAAGAGTCATTTATCTTCTTCAAGAATAAGGCACTTGAAGATTTGGAAATTATTGCCATTTTCAGGTGTAAATAAATTATGGCTCTTGAAAGAGTTGAAACTAGTTGTGTTGTTATGAAATAAAAGTTTTTCTACATAGCTTTTATTGTGTTTCAAGGATTATAGATGTATATGAATTATTCAATTTGAAAGGTTATTGAAATGTTTGAATGACATGAAGCATGTTGAGCGATTACTAGAAGAAATATGGTAAAACAATTTCGAAAAGTATTTAAGAAAATCTTAATATCTACGAAATATTTTGCTTTTCAGTCGTTTGGCTACAGAACACTGGGAGTTTTGTCATGGATAATGCCGTTGATGGTTGCTATGTCAGCTCTTGGAGGCCTCAGTGTCCACATCATGACTTCTTCAAGGTATGTTCTGTACTGTAAAATAAATTTCTAATCAAATAATACCTAGTTGCTATAGTGAGGTCCACGTTATAATGGCAGTGAAGAAAGATAGGAGAACAACGTTGCCCATCCTCTTTCTTGTCAATGCCTTCTATAGACGGTAGCTGATACAGGTTTATTGATGTAATATTAACTGGTCTTGTTTGTTTAAAATAATCAATGATATTTTATTAAGTGTTCATGCTTTTTTAAAATAATCAATTATATTTTATGAAGCAAGAAATTATATTATTTAATAATTCCATAATGAATATTAAATATTTTGTTAATTAATTATTAATTCTAAATTGTTAAAAGACGATCTGGCAACAGAGCAAAGTGAGAAAGAGATAGCGCTATCAGCTTTGTTGAATGATAGACAAGGATAGCAATACCATTGCTAAACAAACACTGCCATTAAAACGTGGACCTCACTATAGTTGCGTTAATTCTGATCCTTAATTTTCAACAATCTTATAATTGCCAGAACTATTGCCTATATTAATAGATGTCTATTAATATAGGTAATAGATGTCTCTATGCTTTACATTTTTCAATTTACAATGATGAGTTTACTAATGTACTGATCTATGTTTTCTTGAACACATAAAGTGACAGTCTATATACGTTATTCGTTATTATTTAGCGGTTATGATCAATAAATGTTGTTTTCATTTTCAGGATGTGTTTTGTTGGAGCCAGATATGGTCATTTCCCTGCAATGTTGTCACATTTGAATATCAACAAACTGACTCCGATGCCTTCACTTGTGTTTTTAGTAAGTTACAATCAAACTCCAAATATTCACAACTAGCTTTCATATTATACATTATGTAAGAACAAGTTAAGTTAGTTCCTAACTTGTGAGGAACTCTTATATCCAGCTGCCACACATTACATATGCATCTATTTCAGGAGTAAAAAAGAATGATTCATTCCAATTTGTTGTGGAGTCTGATTAGTGATATATGTTATGTTATTCTGTTATTTCTATGGACAACTTCTTCAAAATCCTGTTTTATTTATCTATTTTATATAATCATTCAATATTACACAACTTTCAAAAAATGTACTATAGGCTCGAATTTATTATTGTTTGGAACTCTATATTGAAGTGTAGTAGTTATTTCTATAGACAACTTCAATCAACTCACATCAATTTATTTTAGAATTGCAATAATAAGGAATAGTTTTGTAGATCAAGGTTATTTTTGAATTACAATAAGATAAGTACAGCTCAAATTGATTTGGAATTATTTGATTATTATCTATTAGTTTTTCATATTATATTTATTTATTCACAGAATATTCTGTCGCTATTGATGCTTTGTACGAGCGATATTCATTTGCTAATAACGTACGCGAGCTTCGTGGAGTCGTTCTTCTTGCTCTTGTCAGTGAGCGGATTGCTCTGGTTGAGATACAAAAAACCAAATATGCATCGACCAATCAAGGTGAGATATATCTATTCAATTATAAAATATTAAAAATAACAAGTCTAATTCAAAAATGATATTTATTGAAGGTTTTCTGATTATACTCATAAAACTTTCACAACCTTTGTTCCATGTCATTTTTTTGGAAATCACAGTTCTCTTCTTACCTCTATTGGAAATCTCCTATTTGGAAAAATTATGTTCGTTGATTTTGTATTTTATAAATTTTAATTTTATTTTCAGTGTCTAGGTATAATCTAAATGATCTCTTTGATTTTTTTGGAATTTCGCTTGATTTTATTCAAACTATTGTAAACAATAGTTCACAATATTGTAAACAAGTGTAATATTTACAATTTTGTAAACAATTTTCCTTAATTCCTCACAATGGAAATACCAAGTTACACAAACAGTGTAATTATATAAATTATACACAAACGGTGTAATTATATTACTTTTTAGTTGAGTATAAATTATATTATGCCGGCTGAAGTATGACAGTCGTCAGGCCCATTGACGGCTTGCATTATATATTGAGGCCAGGTGGGACCTTCCCGCAAGGGACTCTTCACCAACAAAAGCCATACGAATTTACTTATTAGTTGATTTTTTTAAATGATGAATTTTGTTGGGTACCACAAGCTAGATAACATCAGGCTGTTGATGGAACAAGAAATTAATGGATTTGATTTGAAAATACATATTCAACTTGTAAATTCTAGATGGTTAATCATTAGAGTGCTGATTTGTTGTTTTTCACTGTAAAAACCGTTTATTAATTCTTAATTTTTTCTACTTTCATATCCATAACAGTATACAATATTTATATTTTTAAATTCAATTTCAATTTTTTTCAATTTATTTTTACACACATACAAGTTTAATACAGAAAATAACAAAAAAAATACATGCAAACAACAACAATACACATTAAAACAAAATAAAAAGAAAGTGGTGCAAAAGAAGGATGGAAAATTGAAGGGGTTTTCCAACTATGGATATCCATGTACTAGGAAAACCTTCAATCCTTGAGAAGGTGAAAAAGGTATCAGGAAAAGTAAATAGACGGTAGATATGAAAGGATGGGATAATAAGGGAAGGTTGAAAAAAGAAACCGATAGGACCAGGTGTTAAAACAAAAATTGTAATACTAGATGAATTACGAAGGATTGCAGAATAAGCAAGCACACAAGTCAGAAGAGTAAACTTTGAAGAGAAACATCTCATAGAGAGAAGAAGTAATTGCATTTGATCCAGGTGTTAATATCCTGTTTTAGTTTTTTAGTTATTTTCGCACATTCAATATATTGATCAAATATTGATTAATATTGATTTTGTGGTTTTATCAATTCAGTACTAACAGAATTCCATTCTCCACTACTTCTTAGACCAGTATCCAATATATTCTATATTCTTTAATGTCAATTAATACTGATTTGGTGTTGGAATTTTCATCTAACAGAATACTATTTTCCACTACTTTTCAGGTCTCGCTAATCGTGCCAGTGACTTTTGTAATTCTGTGCATTTTCCTTGTGATCTTCCCGGTGTTTTCTGCACCTTATGAGGTTCTAATGGGAGTACTGATCACATTGACTGGCATTCCTGCCTATTACTTCGGCGTTGTATGGAAAGAGAAACCCTCGTGGTTCACAAATGCTCTGGGTAAGTTGATGGAATAAAAAAAGAAACGATTGCCGTCGCACAAAGGCCAATTCAATTTTAATCATGATTAAATGTCACAAGAACTAATCAGAAAAAGGAGTTTTCAAGGCTTTCCTGAGTGGTTCTCGTGGCATTCAATTACGGTTAAAATTCAACAGGACCTAATTATTATTTTAATTTCAATTATTATTGTATGTATGGTATCTATCAAGCTTTGAAAAATCTTAATTTCATAGGTAAGTTTGGCATTCAAGATTGTTCAGTGAAAGTATGGCTTCGTCTAGCACTGAATTTAACCTTTAAAGCCTTTCAAAGAAATATCTTAATTAACATCTCTCAAGAATGTGATCATCCATGATCAGACCATGGTCTCATCAGACTCACAAATTCATAAATTCACCTATTAAAATGCAGTCTTGCTCCAGTATGCACTAGTCTAGTATACCTATTACCATAGGTAAGGAAAGTATTGCTTTCCGAAAAAAATTAAGGTACCCCAATTTCTAAATTTATATACATTTCAAGATCCCCTGAGTCAAAAAAGTGGTTTCTGGTCTATTGCTGTGTGTGTGTGAGCGTGTGTGTGTATATGAGCGTATGTGTGCGTATGTGTGTCTGTGTACACGATATCTCATCTCCCAATCAACGGAATGACTTGAAATTCGGGACTTAAGGTCCTTACAATATAAGGATCCGACACGAACAATTTCTATCAAGTGCAATTCAAGATGGCGGCTAAAATGGAGAAAATGTTGTCAAAAACAGGGTTTTTCGCGGTTTTCTTGAAAACGGCTCCAACGATTTTGATCAAATTTATACCTAGAATAGTCATTGATAAGCTTCATCAACTGCCACAAGTCCCATATCTGTAAAAATTTCAGGAGCTCCGCCCCATCTAGGCAAAGTTTGATTTTAGATTTCCAATTATCAGGCTTCAGATACAATTTAAACAAAAAATTTTGAGTGGAAAAGATTGAGCATGAGAATCATGATTTTACAAATAATGTTCAATAACATTTTCACCTGAAATTGGAAATAAGCTCGAAATTCGAGAAAATGTGATTATCCGATTGAAAACTGTTGATTCTATTAAATCATTCACTATGAAGAGCTAGCAGAACTCGTATGTCTCCAGCGTTATTGTCCTGTCACCAGCTGGCTCAGATCTTTGTTTATAAGTAGACTTGAGATGCGCGTGGACACTAGCGTCAGGTGATCAACTAGCGTCAGGGTATTGGTGTGTGTGTGTGTGTGTGTGTATGAGCGTATGTGTGTCTGTGTACACGATATCTCATCTCCCAATTAACGGGAATGACTTGAAATTTGGAGCTTAAGGTCCTTTTCCTATAAGGATCCGACACGAACAATTTTGTTGAAATGCAATTCAAGATGGCGGCTAAAATGGCGAAAATGAGGTGAAAAGCAGGGTTGCGATTTTCACAAAAACGGCTCCAACGATTTTGATCAAATTCAGACTGAAATAGTCATTGATAAGCTCTATCAACTGCCACAAGTCCATATCTGTAAAAATTTCAGGAACTCCGCCCCATCTATGCAAAATTTGATTTTAGATTCCCAATTATCAGGCTTCAAATACAATTGAAACAAAAAATTCTAAGTGGAAACGATTGAGCATGAAAATCTCCACAATTAATGTCAGTAACATTTTCACCTAAAATTGAAAATAAGTTCGAAATTCGAGAAAATCTGATTTTTCAATTGCAAACTATTGGCAACTGTCGATTCTATCAAATCATTCACTCTGAAGAGATAACAAACCTCGTGTGTCTCCAGCGTTATTGTCCTGTCACCAGCTAGCTCAGATCTTTGAATAGTAGACGAGATGCGCGTGAACACTAGCGTCAGGTGATCAATTATCATAACGGCCAGGAAAGTTGTGTGAGTGCGCTACACCAGATTTTTTCATTTTCATTAATAAAGCTGTTGAACAATGAATTATTATTCAAATAGTGGCATACAGAATCACCTGACACGAACGAACACTCACAAAGGGGAGAATCAGCAAAACCCCAGTGGTGCATATGCCTCCGTCATCTCTCCTGTCCAGTCCTAAATTTGTTCAGTCCACTCAAAGGTGTCGTGGTAGATTAAATATATTCACACACTGCGGCACTGGAATGTATCAGAGATTATTCTCTTCATTTCTCACTGATGAAGAATTCCAGAATTCTTGTATTTCTTCTATCTTTCTCCATTACCATTATAACTTTCTCCACTATCATTACAACATGAATTTCACTATAGGATACAGTTAAACTGGCATTGGATAGAAAAACTTTGATTGGAAACAGTTAAACTTGGATTGGCGTTTTGAATTGAAGCCTAGTCACGTTGCACGAAAAATTATTACTACTGTATCAAATTATGGTACAAAACTGTAGATAAATCAATATATAAAATATGGTAATTTCACCTTTCAATTTTCATCAACTTTGAAAGAGGTTTTTATTGGCAAAATGTATTGTTTTACATCGAATTTGGTAAGAACCTAATTATTACTGAGTGGCATGTTTTTTTCAGATGGAACAACAGCCTTCGTTCAAAAGCTGTTCATGTCTGCCAAAGAAGAAGGGGTGGAGGGATTCGATTAGCAGCAGTCGTCTGCAGTCGGAGGTTTGGTGACAATAAACGTCTTTCGAATAACGCGTTACACTGCGTTACATGCCTTTATTTATTGGATTTAAGTGTCTTGCTAGAAGTGATAAGACGAGGATATCAAAGATGGATCGTTTCTAATAATTTTTAGTCTCTGACTGAATTTGATTGTTTTAAACAGTGTATAGACAGGTAATTGTTCTAAAAATAAGGCTACAGATAGGTTTTGTGGAATTATCATTCTTCAAATTATATTGTTTTATACCGTTACATAGTTGCGGTAGTTGTTTTAAAAATATGGTTACAAATCTGTCTTCTAGGATTTTTTTAATGTTTACTCAGGTTTTCAACAAAAATGAGTATATAAATATGTTTTATTATTAAATGCATAATCATGCATAGCAGGCATGATATGAGCACTCAATCTTGGCTATTCAGGGGTTTTCTTTGTTTTATACAAGTAGAATATTTTTAAAATCTAGCTAAAAGTCACAAGAAATATTAAAGCTGACTACTCTCTGCTAGAATACACACTTTCTGTGTACTCCAAAATCAGTATGTATCAAGGATTTTTGTACATTTAAGTGTACTCCAAAATCAATATGTATCAAGGATTTTTGTCCATTTAAAGTATTCATTTTTCCATCGTGCTTACAAATTTATGAGTTTTTTGTTAGTCTGAATATGAATCTTCCTGATCTAGAAATCAGCTCCCAGAAATGAGTGTATTATTTTTTGTTAACAATCTATTTTTAGATCTTCAGTATTTTTTCATTGGTTTAGGTATTATTGAAGATCGTCCAATTAGTTTTAGATTTGCTTAGTTTACCAATATTTGAGCCCTTTTCATGACTAATATGATCCCGCGATAATATTATACACGTTTTAGATATCTTTCTCATCCTTGAAGACAGTGTTCTTTTAGTTCTTTAAACTCCACGTTTTTAAAACTTAATTTGATTTTACTGCATTTAATACAGCGTGCCAAACCAAATTGTAGGAATATTTTCTACTGAGAATTTGGGAATAATTCAAATTTATTTCTTATCATTTTCTATCTAGTTTTTACAGTTATTCTAGGCTTGATTATTCTTTTCAATTTACCATGTATTAGAACATTTTTATACTACTTATTTATATCATTTGATGCGTATCATTTACGCAGATATTTTCCCCATCTCGTTATACACTGAAGACAACTTTTTAAATCCAACTAGTTCCTATTAGATTACAGTAATATAATCTTATCAAAAAATGAAGTAAATTATTTTAATCTTAACGCGGTAATCTGGATGTCAATGCAGTACTTTTATGTCTATGCAAATGTAAAATATATATTTTTTATTAAAGACATCTTTTAGTTTCAAGCTCATCAGCAACTCCCCCATGAGCAAGAGAGTTTTTCAAATTCAATCCGATTGAATGTAAAGTCAATATTATAAATTATTGTTTTATTTATTCAGTTATTTAGAATTATACAACTTTGGTTTTGTTTGATTCTTCATGATTTTAAAGTATTTAATTTAGTTCGCAACGTCAGTTGACAAGTTAAATAATTTATTGAATAATAATTATAAAATGAATTACAAGTGCCTGAATGTGTAGGACGAAATTTCTAGGTTACCTTTTAAATATTTTAACTGAACATTGGAGCTAGATGGAATAATTTCTGTGATTGCTATTTATTTTAATAGTTTGTAATTATTTTAATGGTGAAGAAAATATTTTAATTTATTATTTTTAATTAACCTGAGTCCAATCTGAAAATAGTTCATTGCTAGTTAAAAAATTAAACTAATTTCGCTCCACTCGAAATCATTAAGATTGACAAACTCCCAATAGAGTTTTTAATCAAGGTTATTGTAAAATAATTTGTGTTCTGATCTACTTAAAATCTTTTAATTAGGCATACTACTGTTTTGTTTGATTGTATTAGTTTAGATTAGCGTATAGTTACTGTAGATTAAACAATTCTATCAAGTTTGTTGTTTAGTAATGTTGGAGAATTGATCTGTATCAATGTATTATTTTTATCATGTATTTTATTCATTTACCTTTTATTGAAATAGAACTTTTTATAAGAAGTATCATAAATAAGTGCATCAATGAAATGTTTAAACTATTTTTTATAAATTCATTCCATTACAGTTGAGAATTCAATCCCACTACCCAATTTTATAAATACTACTTTGAATGGTAATTTTTCCATGGTAATGCTAAGTGAAGTAAACAGAAACTAATAGAGTTATGACAATAACTGAAAACACAAACTTATTTTAAGTAAATATCTCCAAATTTAGGAGATATTAATTTTTTCATATTATATAAATCGGAACGTTATTCTTAGCATTTTGTAAGTTGCCAGGTAGTAGAATCCAATATGTGAATGAACATGTAATAGGCTAATATTTGAATAGTGAAATTTATTAAGTACAGTACTTTTTAGAATTGTATGTTATCCGCTTTAAAAATAATAGTGTACAATTTTAATTTTCACATTGAAATTAAAATGTAAAGCTTTGTCATTGAGAAACATACTCACATCTGTTGAGAAAACTTGTTTTTAAATTTGGCACCCATAATTTATATTTTTAAAGATTTTTTAAAATTATTTTGAAAGAATTTACTGTCAATATTTTTATTAAATGTGAGTCTTCCAACAACATTAGTAAAACTTGAAAAAATGACAATTTTGGATAAGTTATCCATAAGAATTATCATGATAAGCAGTATTTTTTGTTTTAGAATGAATAAACGACTTCAAGTTTTTATTGTTTGTGAACTATAAAAACCGGTTTTGAATCATGGTATACTCTACTAAATTATATATTTATGTAAATGTATACTTTAGTAATACGTTGATAATTTAGCAATAATGTAAAGTATTGTTACAGCATCTTTTTATTTATTAAGCTATATTAAAAGCATCTGTTGATCAGTATGATGGTTACAATGTTTTCCTCTACTTATAAGTTACTTTTTAGAGTTAATCAAACAATGAAATGTCTTCATTTTTGAAGAAATAAAATCAGTAATTTGTGATCGCCGGTGTATTTATTTCAATTTACCTAATAAGCTGTAGAAATTTTTTATCTACGATTTTATAGAAGCGTTTAGTTTTTATAAACTTTTCTATCTATATTAGTATATATGAAGAAGGGTTGTATTTTTAAATATTTTCAAGGACGTTCTTGGCCAACCATGCTTTAACCAACCAGGAACATTCAAGCAATTAAAAACAGGAACCAATCAGAACAATATTCCAGTAGCTGTATTTTTGGTGAACAAAGCAAGCCGTTTTTAATTTAATCCAGCAAACTATTGTTAATGGCTTTGTTCTTGGATTCATTATTCAATGTCCCTAGTGTAATAAGTCCCATAAAAACCATTGCCCTGCCATTTGCTGGGACACTGATGTCCCGACATGGAGTCTTATGCTGGTTACACACTGGGCGGTTTCTGCCACGGCGGCGAAACTGCCGTCGCCGCCTTGAAAAAAAGTCGAGCTTACACATTCAGTGGCAAAAATACCGCCAAACATCGAGCGGCAAAATCACCGCCACATATGATCAGTAGCCAAAATAATTCTTGTAGTTCTTCATCGCTTAATGTGTTGTGACTTCTCTGTTTCATGAGTGTTCATTTAATTGTATTTTGCACATTTTTTAAAAGTATATATTATTAAGTGTTCAACTCAAAATGGAAAGGCAACAACTTTTAGCACTTTTGTTGTACCGTCGAAGGAGAAGCAGAGAAATCTCACACTCGTCAACCACAAACACTTGAAACAATAAATTAATGTTATAAACAACTCACAAACTTTACAACAAGACACAAATTAAAAGGCTGTTTTTCAAAGACCTCTTACTTGGAGCAACTGGGAAAGACGACTGATCAGTGGCGACGGTAGACAACCGCCAAATGTGTAAACGCCCATTTGGTCACGTACGCCACTGCGTAGACAAGAGCCGCAAAAACACCGCCAGCCGCAGTGGCAGTGGACGGCTGCACAGCTGCCGCCAACGGCAATATGGCCGCGCGGCGTTTCTGCTGCCCAGTGTGTAAGCTTCCATTTAAGTCTATAGACTACTGCTCGAACGGCGGCGACGGCGAAATTACCGCCGCGGCAGAAACCGCCCAATGTGTAACCGGCGTTAGCCTCGGTTGCACAAAATCCTTTCGAATTTTAATCATGATTAAATGCATTAAGAACCAAACAGAGAAGCCGTCTTTTCGAAAAAGCCTTCTCTGATTGGTTCTTGTGGCATTTAATGTTGGCTGAAATCCTTCTGTACAATGAGTAATTATGAACAAAGTAGAAAAATGCTTACAAAAAATTTAAAATTCTTAAAAAATTTATTCATCTTGTACATATTTTACACAGGAACGACAAATGTACAAACATAATCACATTTTAATGACTGTAAATTAGAATATTATCAACTAAAAGTCCTGAATTCTCATCTAGCATGTTTTTTACCATTTTAAATGCTGTTTAAAATAACACATCAAAAAACGTATTAGTGCCAAATGAGTAAAATCAAAACAAAATAAGTGATAACAAATCTTGACTGTTACTTCTTACAATATTAGTTCCCCAAAATAAAATTCTTGACAATGAAAAGCATTTACAAATAAAATGCATAAGAAATTTCAAGATAGTCAACTTAGACTCAGTTTATCTATCCATGAAATTAATACATAAAGTTAAAGCCACAATTTTTGAAATAATTCATAGATAATAAAGAAATATCTCTTTAGAGTGAAATTTCATCCTATTTAGAGCTAACTAGTATGGCAAAAATCTTTTATTATTCAAAAGATTAGAGAACATATACTGAAGAGATTTTAAAAAATATGATTATTACAGAAAATTTCAAATAAAGAATTGATAGTTAATTTTAGAAGTAACACATTTTGATACTTGATATTTAATATTGCCGAATATTAATAAATACATAGAATGACTATTTCCTACTAAACTAATTTAAATGTTTACCAATATTTTTTTTAATGATAGTTAATGAAGTTCAGTGATGATTAAATTTCATGAAAGAAATTCAACAATTTCGGTTGAACTAATGAAACAGTATGGTTGTAAATAATAGAAGAAAATATGCATGAGAGTACAGACTGTAGATTATAAAAATCCAATATTACTGCACCAAGTTAATTAATTTGATAAGTTTGTGGAAGTTATAAGTTATTGCAATATATTGAAAGGATCTGGTACATTATTCACGATGATAATATACCCTTGATGTAAAGCAAAAACTACAGTACCTAGATATCAGAATTTAATACTCTCATACACACAGTTCAACTATTGAATTGTTGGAAGTTAACGTTGCAAATTAAAAGATAAACAACATTTCAGGAAATTTTCTAAAACCACTAATATTTTCAGTCTTCTCCTTAAAATATTGAAAGAGCAGTTTCATAAAATTATCACCACTTCAAACTATCAAACATTATAACAATTATTATGATTACCGGTATGCATAATAATGCCATAGTAGTGTCATATAAAGACCAATCACATTCGAACAACAGTTGTCACAACAAAACTACAATTTTACTGTATTAATAAATAAATAAGATCAACTAAACTTAGACGAGGCGTATAGAATAATAAGTTAATTATATTGAACATTATAATGTACCTTAAGATAGATATTTTTTTAAATTTTCATACTATAATGCGGAATTAGAAGAGAGAACTCAACGGGTACGGGAGGTAGTCGTACAATAGGACTCTTGGAAATACAATTCTTTATCTACATTTAGTTAAATAAACTAGAAAAAATCGATCTAGATATGAAAAATCGAGGAAAGTCAATAAGATTATAATTAATATCAATTTCAAGAGTAAATGAATTAGTATCATCAATATTTCAAGAAAGATCTTGAGAAGAAAGTGTTAATTAATTATTTAATTTGTGATAAATGGAGGATGAAGTGTTTACACAATCTTTTGAATAACCACGAGAATATATTGGAATTCAAAGCTTAAATTTGTAAAAAAAATCCAATAGTTTGGAATAGTAAATTCCAATAGTCTACAACAATTTCTAACTTGCTGACAAATAAACTCAGTTTCATTAAAGGAATCACGGATGAAAATCCTCCTAACGGTTAAAAATGGAACTGCGTTCACTTGAATCAGGAAGGTTCTAATTGATCCAATATCATTAATAAAATTAAGCTAAAATGAATTAGTAAATTTGAAATGAAGCTTCAAAGTCAGAATAAAACTTCCCACTGTCAAAAGCATTCAGGATGATGACCATAATTACAATATTTTGATAATGAAGTTCATTCAAGTATTGACTGCTTCATAGATAATATCAATAATAAATAAGAGGAAACGACTAAAACTATATATTAAAAGTTAGCACTGATGTATTGAGTTATGATAGCAGGACAAATAATGAAAGTGTCGAGGGACTTATCTCAGTAGAAAAAAACATTTTCAAGATATTGTTGCAAGTTTACAAGTTGCAGACAATATTCCCCACAATTTTTAATAGTTAAAAAACTGCGTTATTATAACAAATATGTTAGATTGAATTGTTAAATGCATTTATACAACAAAATTGACTGGAGGGAAAGGAATTAAATAGAAAACTAGCATTTTTCATTGCTACGAGCGAGTTGAAATCACTAAATAAAACTTGCTTATGACAAATCTTCCTCTGATGTGTATTTCCTTTAAAATTACACAGGATAATTGGAAATAGTCACTTTTTACATTAATTATTACTAGAGTAATTTTCATTGCCTCTAATTCCCAAATTAGCATACTTGAAAGATAATAACTATAACCGTTCTACAAAGTTTTATAGGAAAAGCAATGTACGAGATACTACAGGAAATAACTGTTCCCAAAGTCGCAGCGCAGTAAGCGGAATTTATTTTAGAATCTATTTTTCTTATAAGCACTGATCTACAGAGTTCCATAGCAGTGAAAACGCACAATTTATAAGACTTATAGATGGTAAAGACGTTTGAATTTAATTCTCCACCAATAACAAAATGTTTCACTACGTCATTTGAAATAAATTCCTCAATCTACAGTTATCCACTTCAAATTGGATAAATTTAGAAGAAGTCCCACCTTAATTTACACTATTACTTGCGAATATTCTCAAAGTCTAGTTGATTCCCGATTTTGAAACCGGGCGTGAAAGCAGAAACAACACACTATAAACAGGTTTTAAATTGTGAAAATAATGCACAGTTGGTAGTCGATACAAATTCATGGTTTTCAGAAAATCCCCGTAATCAACGTTTTCTCATTTTAATACGAATTAGCAATGTTCGCCATAGTTCTTTTAGCTGGAAATGCCCATTATGTAGATGTGCGGTCAAGTATGTAGGTGCTCAGGTTATGTAGTAAGTAGTATGTATGTTACGATAACTCTCAAAAACCTATTTTATTTTTGAATGAGTTGACACTGGTTTACAGGAACACTTCCTACACGGAGTCGATAATGTTAGATGATTGTATGGATATAGTTGCACTGGTTATTGTTGAAGCACTTTATTACAGTAAAATGCACCTCATGGATGCTTCACTAGCGGTTCAACTATGGTTCTACTAACGGAAGCAGAACAAAGAGTATTTGAACATGGTGTTTCCTGTCAGTTAAATGATGTTGAAAGATTTTTAGCCATACATTTAATTTTTCACCACTGGTATACGGCAAAATGCACTTTATTCTTGAAATGGTAGCTAGGAAATCAAAGAGTAAGTTACTCTCAATTGGATGCTATTTTGTGTTGTTATAGGTTCATTAAAGAATTGTCACCACAGGTGTACAGTACGGGAATATACACCGTGAATCCACGATGGTCAGCATATGTTGACACATTGTTACTTTCTGTCGAATACTGTCCAAAGATCGTTACTATGGGTTTCATTCTGTAATATTAAAATCCTCACATTTTTTTAGCGGGGAAATCGAAGAAAGTAGATCAACGTGAATGTGTTCCTTTCTGTCGAAAGCTGTCCAAAGATCGCAGTTGTAGTTTCAGATTTTCATTTCAAACTTGTCACAGTTGGTCAACTTTTTTTAGCGGGGAAATCGATGAAAGTAGATCGACGTGTGTCAGTGTTCCTATATGTCGAAAGCTGTCCAAAGATCGCAGTTGTAGTTTCAGATTTCCATTTCAAACTTGTCACATTTGGTCAACTTTTTTTAGAAAGTAGATCGAGGTGTGTCATTGTTCCTATCTGTCGAAAGCTGTCCAAAAATCGCAGTTGTAGTTTCAGATTTTCATTTCAAAATTGTCACAGTTGGTCAACTTTTTTTAGCGGGGAAGTGTGTGGATGGACAAGGTGTTACTCTCTGTCGAATGCTCTCCAAAGAGTGTTGTCATAATTTCAGTTAGCGACCACTTCCTGAATGCTGGTGTTGGAGAGCGAGTCCTGCGCGTGCGCAGTGGGAAGAGGCACTCCGTCGACGCACTTCCACAGGCCATATGTCTTGCCGACGGTCGTCTGCCACAGACGCAGTGTGCCGTCCTCGGAACCCGAAGCGTACAGCTCGCCGTCCGGCGAGAAACGTGTGCAGTGCACCGGGCCGAAGTGGCCTTTGAACGATTCTGAAAACCCAGGAAAACATCAGTATAAAGTGATATATTGAATGAGAACAACTAGCTATTGTCAAAACCCTCAATTTATTGAAACGAAATGATATACTAGTTGTGGTTGTTACACAAAAATCAAATCAAGTCTTTATTTGTCCCAAAAAACATAATTACAATGACAAAAATGGTTATAAAATAAAAAATAAAAATACAATATAAAATAAAAAATAAAAATACCATTAAATAGGATTATACATAACAATATTAAAAACGGGAAGTCCCTGCATGGTTCGAGGAACCTGAGAGCAGAGGCCGAGTGTTCAATGCTTAACAGTAGAAGAAAATAATAATGGGATATTATCAAGAAAAAGGAAAAAGAAAAAGTGAGTGAGGAAGGGAAGAGAAAGAGCAGAGTGAAGGCATACGGAAAAGTAAAGAATAGTTGAAAATTACATAAAAAACAGGAGAAGTCTTTATACCTATTAAGCTATGAGGAAATACCATTATCAATATCTAGTAAACTCTGTAGACAAAGGTATAAAAACCGAAACTATAGTCAGGTCCACGTTCTAATGGCAGTGTTGTTTAATTAGCAATGGTATTGTTATCCTTGTCTATCATTCAATAAAGCGAAAAGCGCTATCACTTTCTCGCTTTGCTCTGTTACCAGATCGTCTTTTAACAATGTAGAATTAATAATCAATTAACAAAATATTTCATCTTAATTATGTAAATTCATTATGAAATAATTGTAAAATCTATAATTTCCTGCTTAATAAAATATGAATGATTATTTTAAACGAGAATGAACAGTTAATATTACATCAATAAGCCTGCATCAGCTATCGTTTATAGAAGGTATTGACAAGACGGAGGATCGGCAACGTTGTTTTCCTATCTTTCTCCACTGCCATTATAACGTGGACCTCACTATTATTTTAAACAAGAATGAATAGTTAATATTACATCAATAAACCTGTATCAGCTACCGTCTATAGAAGGCATTGACAAGACGGAGGATCGGCAACGTTGTTTTCCTATCTTTCTCCACTGCCATTATAACGTGGACCTCACTATTATTTTAAACAAGAATGAATAGTTAATATTACATAAATAAACCTGTATCAGCTACCGTCTATAGAAGGCATTGACAAGACGGAGGATCGGCAACCTTGTTTTCCTATCTTTCTCCACTGCCATTATAACGTGGACCTCAGCATCTCATAACATCAATCTCTAGTAAAATTGCAAGATACTATTGTAACAACTGAAACTAGTAACTCAAATGATTTAATAAATTAGTGGTTTTGGCAAAATTAAAACGTTTTCATTCATTATAAATAGCTACCACAACATCACCTTCACAAAAACTTAGGGTGTGATCACAGTGAATGCGTATAAATATACAAGGATACGATCAGATCATGCATGAGATGAAAAACAAAATCTGGAAACAGCCATTGAAACATGTTGTGACTTGCATGCAGCTGCTCACACTGAACACAACAAGCAAGTGCACGCGTTCAGTGTAAGTGTTCCTAACTCTCTATTGCTCTTACCAGATCTTGTTTCTCATCTGCAAGATTGTTTGTTGATGCATAACCAAGTATGCACTTGCATATATACGCATCCACTGTGATCATACCCTTATTAACGTAATATTTCGTTTCAAAATTTATTGTGATTACGTTAAGAAAACTACCAGCTCACCCGCTGAATTCGACCTCCACTTTGAGTATGTTTATTCCGACCCATTATAAACATTCCCCATCGTGAACTTGGAATACTTTCCTTGCCTACTCACATTCAAAATAACAAATGATTCAAAACAGCCATTCGGAGAGAGAAAACACACACTTATCAAGTCGGAAACTTCCGACCTCACTGTTTATTTATGGAGAAGTAGTCTTTGCAAGAAGGTTGCCTTAGAAATTTTGGAAAACAGTGGGAAGTTAATTCATGTTAGATTACACCTATGTAAGGGTGTGAACACATATAGTGCGGTCCACGTTATAATGACAGTGGATAAAGATAGAAGAATAGCGATGCCGATTCTCTGCATTAATTCATTATATTTATACACTATCAAAAACATAATTGGCATCGTTGTGGACCTAGAAAAGGATAGTACCACCGGCTATGTCGAATGATAGACAAGCAAAACTAAATTTGATCAAATACTGTCATTATAACGTGGACCTCACTATAGGGAGCGATCAGGCGTTTCAAGTTCCATGATCTTAAAAACTGCTGAATACATAATGAAAACTGACGAAAGAAGCTCTTCGATTGGCTGATAATCAGCCAATCTGAGAGCTCCTGCTCTGCCGACTCGTCTAAAAGGAGCCTGAAAAACGCTTAATATGGTTTCACCCTCGAGGCATTAGTATGAGAGATGGAGAGACGACACGCACATTATTAAATTGATACTGAAGCTACAAAACCCAGCTCTCTGTCTGATAATATCTTTTGTTTCTTCAATTTATCTCCAATAATTGAGAAACTCAACTAGAACGCTTGTATCTGACCACCGCCATTTTGTTCATGAAATGTGGCATAAAATGATTCTGCAAAACAAGATATATTCGAATTTGTGGCCTACTAATGAATTATTCCATACTCAGGGATATAATTATAATTGGAAATGACTTACCGATTTCATTGCCAGTAAGGAAATCGAATTTGTACATCTTGAGATCTTCGCCACCACAGACAAATATGGTTCGGTCTGGATTCAGAGAAGCCGAGTTCACGCGAGTCGGCACCTTAACCTCCCTTATCTTATCCAACCTGCAAAAATCATAGAAATATTAGTTGATAATTACACATAAAATACAGAAGACCACCGATTATTCGAGCGTCGGCTATACGGGTGATATAAAAATATTTGAATCACCCAAAAACCTCATCTATTCTGAATTTCAAGTGGTTAATTAATCCGCCGCAATCAAGGTACAGTTCAATACTTTAATAAATTGAAGATTTGAGTTACAGTACCTAATTGAATCACACAACTTAGTGTCTATTTCAACTGGAATGTGAATGAAAGATGATCAAAGTTTCAATTATTACGTCTTCACTCAAGAGCTAGGGTAAAATCGAGTAAAAATTGATTATCCGGATCACACACTGTTATGTATCAATCGTTGCAGATAATCAGAGCTCTACTGTATTAAAAATAGAAGAGTAAGTTAAAATGAAGACCAGTATGAAGTCATAGTGAATATTAATTACAATATTGGAAATAAAAACAGTAAGTTGAAATGAAGACCAGTGTGAAGTTTTAGTAGTTGGAAAATTTACAAATTGACAACCTCATATTACAATTAAATATGTAAATTATGAGAAAGGATTCTCGTAAGACAAGAAATGGACTAATATTGATAAAATACTGTGCTGCAATGAAAATACTAGGATTAATTTTTAGCTACAGCTTGAAATTGAATCCACGTTGACAATTTGATAAATCAGAAAGTAAATATTGACGGTTGTTATTCGATCATGCTCTTTTATATTCATTGGGAAGATATGCCCAATTCTCAGCTACAGCATGAATTCACGTTGACAATTGACAAATCAGAGATTGAATATTGACGGTTGTTATTCGATCATGCTTTTTTATATTCATTGGGAAGATATGTATGTATTATTTACCTGTCCGAGTCGAAAAAGGTGACACAATCACCATGAGCCACGGTCAAAATAGTTCCATCACGTGAAACTTCAAGACTGTTCGGCACCGAATTGAATTCAACCTTCTTCACTTCCTAAAATCGACAAAAAAATGCAATATTAGAATGATTAAAATATAGAAATATTTCAAAACCAATCTAATGGATCCAGGGGTTTCCATACTAAACAGAAATACGAATTGATCACTGTTGATGTCCCATTTATCCATGATGAAATTAAAACACAATATGTTGTCTTTTCTACTGGTAATGTTTCATTTTTACAAAACCTGTCTTTCAAAAACAAGACAAATTTGTGATGCTCATGGCCATCATCTTCAGTTAAAGATAGGATTTTGTGAACATAAAACATTACCAGAAGAAAATATAATAGTGTTTTTATTTCATCAGTGAAATACGACATGAGGTAACATAATAATATTATTAGAATCAGTGATACAAGATTTAGCAAAACATTACCAGAATTGATTATGCCGATTGCACAAAAGCCTGTTGAATTTTAATCGTGATTAATTTTACGAGAACCAATCAGAGAAGCCTTCTTTTCGAAAAAGCCTTATCTGATTGGTTCTCGTGGAGCAATTCACGATTAAAATTTAATCGGCTCTTGTGCAACTGGGCCTTATTTTTTTCATCTCATCAGATAAATAAATACAACATGATATTATTAAAATCGGTTATACGGGAGAGGAGCAACATTGTCTAATGTTCAGTTAGTTTTCAATTGACCGTAATAGCAGAGAATAGCTTTATATTTGTTCATCTTATTTCAACACAAACTACACAAATAAAGATATCAAGATGTGGGTGTTGTATCACTATTACGCATTTGATGAGGATAAGTCATGAGTACTGTACTTCGAATGTAAACAATAATATTGTTGCATTTTTAGCATTACAAGCGAAGATTTCTCTCAAATACTGTACTGTCCGTCTAATAGTATAATGCATCTCAATGATTGATAAAACGAAAGATTCTTGATGATGAAATGCTTTCTATAGTGAGGTCCACATTATAATGACAGTATTTAATCAACTTTGGTTTTGCTATTCTTGTCTATCATTCGACAAAGCCGGTGGTACTATCCTTTTCTAGGTCCACAACGATACCAATTATGTTTTTGACAATGTAGAAATATAATTAATTGATGCAGAGAATCGGCATCGTTATTCTTCTATCTTTATCCACTGCCATTATAACGTGGACCTCAAGTATACATATCACTACTATAGTGAGGTCCACCTTATAATGACAGTATATGATCAACTTTGGTTTTGCTATCCTTGTCTATCATTCGACAAAGCCGGTGGTACTATCCTTTTCTAGGTCCACAACGATACCAATTATGTTTTTGACAGTGTAGAAATATAATTAATTGATGCAGAGAATCGGCATCGCTATTCTTCTATCTTTATCCACTGCCATTATAACGTGGACCTCACTATACATATCACTACTAGAGATAGTACTGGAAACGATACTGTAACTGTTTGAACAAATTACTTCAACATTTTCTTATAATGAACCTAATCAAAATTATAAAGAGGAGAACAAGGAGCATGGGACCGATAAGGTTCATATATCTCATTCTTCTATTATCTTAGATTTTTAATTTCCAGATACTCATTCCACTAGTATCCTTTGAGTATAATTTCAAAGTAGGTACCATTCAATTATGTCAGATTTTAATTATGATAGGCCTACAAATAGAGAAGAATAAGCTATGACGAGATTCATGTTATAAATTTAACAAATGATTTAACATTGGTATTTCTATCCTTGTCTGTCATTAGACAAAGCAAATAGCTCTATCCTTCTCCAGCTCCACAACGTTGCCAAAAGGTTTTTACTCTATGAAAAAATTTAATGAACTAACTCAATTATAAAAGTCTATAATTAAATCACGAGAAGGTTTACTTTCATGATTAATACTGGAAAGTATATTTGAAAAAGAATGGTCATTATTAACAAGTATCAATTTGTATCATAGCTATGCACTATAGAAGGCGGTGGTAACTGAGAATTAGCAACAATGCATTCCTATAATTTCCAGTGACTTTATAACGTGAATTTCAATAAAGTACCTGGTTGGATGCTCTGTCCCAAACCCGCAACGTTTTATCGTCAGCACAAGAGACGAGCCTTGTGTCATTTCGGAAGAAGAACACGTGCCTGATTCCAGATGTGTGGCCGTTTAACACTACTGGACCTATAACAAATTATATAAACATTGTATGAAATAAAACTCAACATGTAATAAATTACATACAATGAAATACATCACATACTCACTTTGAAGTATAAATATTTAGTGAATGGGGTTAGATGAAATTTGCTCATTAGTCTCTACACTGGATAATGACAATAAAATTTACAAAAAAAAACTTTCTTTAAAATACATTATATAAAACTGATAACTCACAAACATCTGAAAATTGACTCAAACAACAGACTTAAAGGTCTTTACATACCAAGCGTAGCTAGAAATACGTCTTCACAATACGTAGCCGACATATTTCCTTCCTAATGTTATTAATCAATCAATTTGTCCATTTCACGCGAGCGTAGCGTTGATTCAACATTATAGTGAGGTCCACGTTATAATGACAGCGGAGAAAGATAGGAGAACAATGTTGCCGATCCTCTGTCTTGTCAATGCCTTCTATGGAGGGTAACTGATACCGGTTTATTGATGTAATATTAACAGTTCATTCTCGTTTAAAATAATCAATTATTTTTTATCAAGCAAGAAATTATATTTTTTCAATGATTTCATAATCAAGATAAAATATTTTGTTAATTAATTATATTTCTATATTGTTAAAAACAATAGTCACAGAGCAAAGCGAGAAACAGATAGCGCTAACCGCTTTGTTGAATTATAGACAAGGATAGCAATACATTGCTAATTAAACACTGCCATTAAAAGGTGGACCTCACTATAGGAGATAGGACGGCTATAGTGAGGTTCACGTTATAATGGCAGTGTGTGATTTGCAATGGTGTTGCTATCCTTGTCTATCGTTCAACAAAGCAGATGGCGTATATTTTTCACGCATTGCAATGTTGCCACATCGTTTATCAACAATGTAGAAATTCAACTAATTGACAAAATATTTTATCTCAATTATGAAAATTTATCATTACATCTTTAAAAAATATATTTTCTTGACAAATAAAATATGATTAGCTATTTTCAACAATAATGCACAGTTAAATTGATCAGATATACCAGTATCAGCTGTTTGTGTGGCAAGGCTGAGATCTGGAAACCCTTTTCTCCTATCTTCCTACACTGCCATTATAACGTTGACCTCACTATATGCCTTCTGAAGACGTATTTCTAGCTACATCTTCTCAGATGTGTTAAGGCCTTTAATAGGATTGAATTTGAAAACATTTGATTTGTATTAATTAATTACTTGTATTAATAGAAAGGCTCATGAAGCCCTCAGCCATTGACGGGAATTTTAATAATTATTCATTATTTTTTGCTAAGAAAGATTCCTACATGAACACTAGGCTTGTGAATGGGTAAATAGACAGATTATATTGAGAGATTAATTTGAATCGATAATGATTGCATGCAATAAGTTTCAATACTAAATCAAAATTATTCTACACTACTATTTGATTGCAGTAATTTCATTTGGACTGATTAATTCATTTCCTGGCTGTAGGACATGAAACACATTCAATCTATTAATTGGGTTTGAAATACAACAAAATGACGAAGCCTATGCATCTTATCGGACAACTCTAAACAATAAACTTAACAAGTGTTTCCTGGCTATAATCCAAAATAGGCAGTTACATCTTAAGGCCTATTCCTATTTATAACTTTCAAGTCCGTTCCATACATTTTATAGCAAAACATTCGATTTTTCCGTACGATAAAAACAATCTGTACAATGACTTTCCCCCATTTCAAGGTACTTAAAACATTGAAATGCCTCAGAACAAAGAAAGACAATATACAGCATGATAGTTCAAAAAAAATATTGAATTATAGAGACAATTCTATTCAATGTATTCATAAATCTCAGTTATCTCTATTAGTGGAGAAAAGTACAAGGAAATCCACAGTTGAGAGATATCATGGGAGCGATCAAAGTTTCACTTTCAAGAGATTATTCATTGCAAGGTTTCAAATAATCGCAAAAAAATGAACTCTTATTGCTTGCCGATAGTAAACAAGTGGCCAACCTTCGCCAATAATAAACAGCCTTGAAAAATGTTAACGGCAGTAGCATTCTGAACTGATTAACTGTTTACAAATGAAAATGTCCAGGAAATATTTTGTTATCTCTATAAAAAGCTTCAACTAACAAAATTGTTACTTATCTGTAACATTGAGATAGTGTTGTATGTTAAGTGAAAAAGACCAAACTGAAGTTGAAACAAGGATGTTTTGTTGAAAAACAATAATAAAAATTACTTCAAGACAACTGAGCATCGAATAAATTATTGAAAGCTCATTAGATCCCAAGGGTACCAACTTCCATACAACAATTGAATAATCGAGCATTGACGATTCAAGATCAATCATTAATCTTAATCACATTATTCTTATATGATTTATTACCAATTCATGGAATGTAATTGGATCAGAAAGAGTTGAGTCATGAGCCGATAACATTTTTAAATCAAGAAGCCATGATAAGAACCGGGATACCATAAAAGTGAGAACGTTGGATAATATTATTGAGTAGATTTTTAAATCGTGTTACGGTATTGGAATCATAGAACATTTTACTGTAAAGGCTGATCAATAATTTTCTCCTTTATTCAACTAAGAATTAAAATTTTGCCATAATGTTTATACTAGTTTGAGGAAAGAAGCATCAGCAAAAATTTCCTACTTAAAATTCAGTTGAATAAATTGTCCAATTATTTTATTACAATCATAATATTACTCTCAAATTAAGACATGAATTAGGAATGAGATAAATCGTTTGAAATTATTGTTTGTTTATGAAATTATCGAATTATTATTGTTCGTTTTTGAAATTATCGTTTGAAATTATTGTTTGTTTTCTTTTTGGCAATAAATGGATTTGATTTGATTTGAATTTCTCCTAATTACATTTCTCATGTTATATTTTGAAACCATCCTAATTTTCAATTATTGAGTAATTATAATTTTCAATTAAATACAAAAACCATTTAAACACTTCCAAACAGCTTTTACTTTTCATAGTAGATGTTATGTTTATGCGGATGCGAAATGGAAAAAGATTATGAGATGAACAAACGTCTATGCCTACCGGCGGGATTCGAACCCACAACCAGACAGCGCTATCATACTGAAGGTTGCATCACCTTAGTCCACTCGGCTTAAATAGCCAGCGAAAACCATACATCAACTTTCAGTTATTCATACTAAATAATAGGAAAGTGTTTATTCTATATTTTTATGCTTAACATGCTAATCTATGTAGTGATAGTGATAGAGAAGGCAACCAGAAACTTATATATTTATTTGGGAGAGGAATAGCACAAGGTTACCTTATTTTTTTTCCTCTACCTATCATTTTGATAATGTACTAATTGTATAAATGAATAAAGTCAGGCCTATCTATTCATTGCGATCCTCTTCCAAGTCTTTTCAGTAGTAAATATCTTCATTTTTATTGTTAGAATAAGATATGAAATACTTCAAACCTCCAAGCTAATTAAAAATCATAATATTAATACTTTAGTTATTTGAGTAAAATAATTGAAACCCCCAGTTTTATTCCAAATTTCAACTCTTAACATGCCAATTTATACAGCGACATCTTCAAAATTTTTCAGCCTGTTCAACTCAATGTTCTTTCAAGACTGTATACAATTGTGTGTGTGTAGTCCAGTGCATACAGAATAATTGACTCCAACTACTAAATTCAAATGAGACAGTTTTTCTCCCATTTCAAGACACACAGGATGTACCACCTTGACCTAATAATATTGAAAAGAGATCATAAATGAAAACTGTGCTGTTTTTCAGCCGCTGATGAATGGAAACTTATTTCTTTCGAGTCAGCTCAGAGACAAGTAGAATGAATTAAGTCGGTCCAGTGAAGGTGAACATGAAGCTAGAGCGAGACTACAGTTATGTCAGGCGTTAAGAGTATTCCAACAGACAGCAGTGACTACTGGTCCAGCTTTAGTAATTGACCTTAAGATGCAGTTGCAAGTGACTATTTATCGTGTTTTATTTCTCTTCAGTGCAGACACTTCCTTGAATATCGGTTTGACAGCTAGCTTTGGATTTAAGTTGCTACTGATTTAGAAGTTTCTACAATGCTTGACAAGAATCTTAAGAATGTTGACCTAGGTCTGGCATTTACTATGATCTTAATGAGAAATTGAGCAATTTCCTTGAATATTGAAGCTACTTGGTTTGACAGCTCGCTTAGCGATTCAAGTTGCTACTGATTTAAAAGTTGCTAGAACGCTTGACAAGAATCTTAAGAATGGTGAACTAGGTCTGGCATTTACAATGATATTGATGAGAAATTGAGCAATTTCCTTGAATATTGAAGCTACTTGGTTTGACAGCTAGCTTTGGATTTAAGTTGCTACTGATATAAAAGTTTCTACAATGCTTGATAAGAGTCTTGAGAAATGTTGACCTAGGTCTGAAGTTTATTCAATATTTCATTTTCAATTCATTTTATAACTTGTTTAGCTTTGGGATTTCATTTTCAATTTCAATTCCTTCATTACTTAATTTCAGTCACTTAATGACTAATTTATTTTATTCATTTAAATATAGAGCTATATACAAAGCTTTACAAGAATCTTAAGAATGTTGACCTAGGTCTGGCATTTACAATGATCTTAATGAGAAATTGAGCAATTTCCTTGAATATTGAAGCTACTTGATTTGACAATTAGCTTTGCGATCTAAGTGGATAGTGGTTTTCAAGTTGATACTACGCTTGACAAAAATCTTGAGAATGTTGACCTAGGTCAACAGTAATTAATTTTCTATTCATTTTATATCTTGTAACAGCCTTGTCACAATGGTTTAAGTTTGCGATTTGAGTTGCTGACGACGATTTTCAAGTTGCTTTAGTATTCGGCAAGAATCTTGACCTAGGTTTACAAGGATCTCAATTAGAAATTGGAAATGCTTGACATTTTCACTTGTTTTCCACTTATAAGATGTTTATAACAGTTTGAAAATCAATATAATTGAACAGATCGAGAAATACTTATTGTATAAAAACAACTTGAAAATTAACTATCAACTTGAAAATTATTAGCAACTTGAATCGCTAAGCGAGCTGTTAAACCAAGTAGCTTCAATATTCAAGGAAATTGCTCAATCTCTCATTAATATCTTTGTAAATGCCAGACCTAGGTCATCATTCTTAAGATTCTTGTCAAGTGTTCTAGCAACTTTTAAATCAGTAGCAACTTAAATCCAAAGCAAACTGTCAAACCAAGTAGCGTCAAAACTCAAGGAAGTGTCTGTGCCGAAGAGAAATAAAACTTATTGACCCAACACTTATTGTATTGTGAAACATGTCAGTCTTGTGAATAAATTTCAATTACTGTAATTGAGTATTCATAGTTTATTATTAGCTTCCTGATTCGAGTTTTACCAATTTTCTTCAATCTAGAACACTTCATTAATGATTCCAACAAACTTATTGACATATAGTGAGGTCCACGTTATGATAGCAGTGGAGAAAGATAGAAGAACAGCGTTGCCGATTCTCTGCTTTGCCACTGCCTTCTATAGAGAATAGCTGATACCGGTATATATGAGTATTAAGTATGTTGTCAGTCCTCAAAATAATTATATATTTTTTATAATTTATTATAGGCTTCTGTAGTTGATTGATGCTTGTGCTATGTAATGCTTTTACTTGAGCTTTCTTCTACGAATTGGGAGATCGATAGGATTAAAATATCTTATTTACTATCAATGATCAGAATTTAATAAAAATTATATATCGCCTGATAAGAGTGTTAATCACCAAACTCCAATTTTGGCCACCAGAGATTAGCTATCATTGAAAACGTCTTTCAAAACTCTACAATCTAGGAAAAAAAATGTCGTGCCATAGTTTTTGTGTGTCAATGTTTCTTTGAAACTACATGATAAGGCTGTTTCCTCATTCAGTTTTTTGCTCTCCTGTCAAGTGGAACTAGTCGTTCGACACTTTTAGCCGACGATAAATTATAATAAATACTAATCATTATTCATTCATGAATTATTCGAGTTTACAGAATAGTATTTGAAAATAAATATACAAGAAAATGACAGTTTCAATATTTCACTTTTTGATAGTAAGGTAGATGAAAAATTCATGAAAAATTTACAAATTCTTATAGCCTAGGTGTGAAGAAGATCCAACACTAGACGTTCCGATCCAGTTTTTTTACGTTAAACAGTTGCTCAATGCTTCGATCAGTCACGAAATGTTTACAAGGGAGAGATGCGTGGGCTATTCCCAAACACGAGGTCAAAGTCGTCGTAGTCAGATTAAACAATGGCAAGATGCAAGGCTAATTATTGCTAACTTTCAAATAATGCCACCAACAGAACGGGTTCAGCCTATAGTGAGGTCCACGTTGAATAATGGCAGTGGAGAATGATAGGAGAACAGCGTTACCGATTCTCTGCCTTGCCACTGCCTTCTAAGGAAGATAGCTGATAGCGGTATATTTAATTCAATATTAACTGTTCATTCTTGTTCAAAGTGTTCAATTTATACTTTATTCGTGAAAAAAAAATTTTTTAATGATTCAATAGTCAATTTTAATAATTGAGATTAATAATTAATATAATTATTATATTTCTACATTGGATAGATTTAAATAAGTTTAAATCCTGTTCATAACTGATTTTATGACAGCAAACATTTATGAAGAGTTTATACAATTATACTCCTAATAATAATAATTGAGTTTTTTAATCCTTTAATAATTTGAATTATTGAATTAGAAATATTGAAAAAAAATATTATTATGATGATAATTTAAAATAATGACTCAACTTATGTTGAAGTTATGCATTTTTTATCGCTAGTAATCTTATTTTTATTGTAATGTTATTTATATACGTAATGTAGTTGGAATGTAAATTTATTTCATGCTAAAACAGATTTTTTGAATAAATTGGGAGATTATATAGATATTATACACTTCCATGAACTCTAATTGGGGTAAGATCGACTGTGTAGAAAGATTGAAAAATTGAATAGTCGATTATAGTTAATGTACTACGTTGAAAGTAATCTTTTCACAGTTCAACATCGACCTTCGTGATATCTGAATACAAACTCTTCTGAAAAACATTACATTGAAATTGTAATTTTTCAACTTGAAAAATGTTATAAGCTTTGTTCTAAATTTTCTTGCCGCACGTAGGCCATATGAAGTCAGCAAGGTTTTCCTAGTGTTAAAGGTCTGCTATATTTCAAGATTATTGTCGAGTATGATGAATATTTATGAAGCGTTAATTGTGTAGCTAATCCTTCTTTAAAATAATAGGCTAGTCAAGTTGAACTTTCATGTGGAAAACGACAGTTGGTTTTTAGCGTTGACAGTCCTTCACTTTCATGCACAAAACTAAATGTTGGGGAAAGAGCTAAAGGGTTTAAAGAATATAAGAAAATAGAAAAAAACTATGATATTTAATGTTAATCCCTCAACGAGAACACTTTGGGTCTGCAGTGCTCCAAACAATACATTTTCATCAAGTATATAAGTTGATTAAGTGTCTAAATAAAGTACTTCATTACGGAAATCAATAAGCTGGTTCAAGAGTGCTTTCAAACAATTGATTACGGTAATCTACTACTTGTAATAGTCAACTTCCTGATGATTTATTTTGCTCTTGAGCGAGCTTGGTAGAGATTGTCATAGCATCTTTTGCAATTCCAGATAATGCATGGTAACTTCTTAGTAACTTATATTATTCAAGATTCAACCATATTGGCCTACTAATGAAATTATTTCTTCAACATACATATTTCAAAACAAAAATTAAAGAATAAGAGAAATTAGTAATATTGGATGAATCTGCTGATTGGCAGATATCTTAAAATATGAGACAACTTTCGTAGTTGAATTCAGTTGAATATGTTTAAAGTGTTAAAAAGATCAATGAGTCAGTTAATTAAGAAGTTAATAGATAACTTACTTCAGAATATCTTCATCACAAGAGACTTGCTATAAATTTTAGAACCAAGAAAATGGAATAACTTATGATTCAGGTATTATGTTGTACAAATTGATAAGATTTTTTGCAGTAAATTCAACTTAGCCTAAATATAACTAAGGTTCAACTATATAACACAGTAATAAACATTTCCTGTACCTACATCAACTTTTGACAATATAGTACAAATGTTTCAGATAAGTGTTATTGGATGGATCTACTGTAGTTTACTGTGTTAGATGAATGGTGATGAATGGCACCATTATAAAAAATTCTTAAAAAAGAACCCAGATATCCCACATCGCTGTTGTTCTCAGACTTCCCTGACTGTGCTCAATTTAAGGCAACTGTATATTAAACACTTCTCACATATATCAGGAAACACAAAATAGAACTACTCAACATAACTATCAAACTTGAGACAGAAATAACCATGGATATTCATCACCTCAATTATATCACGGAATAGAACTTAAGTCTCCTCACTATCTAGCACAAATCGTCTATAGAAATTTGCCCAATGATATCAAGGAGGCTGAGAGTTGAAGTGATGTGGTGTATAAAAGAAAGCTGTTTAAATGGTTGATTGGCATAGGTTGGGCTGGAACTGAGGGCTTACTCCATTTCTATGCTTCTGCAATCTCTACAATTTAATAAATAAATTGTCACGGTCTTGGGTCTTCTTGCTCTTTTTTAGCTCTTTCTTTCAATTTGAGTTCTTTTACTTGATTGCACTTTTCTTTAACAAATGGTGACAAAAACAGCGGTAAGGAAGTGCATTAGTCTGTAGATTGTTCTCTATCATACTAGCGTATATGTTAGGTTAACTAAGTATATTATTTTGCTTATAACTATTTCACTCTTCTTCTAATTTTTTGTTATTAGCTTGCTTCTAGGAACTCTCCCCCATTCACAGACGTATAGTCTTCTTGGTGGATTCCACTTTTAAATGTTGTTGCAATTTTAAAACAAAATAGTAATGTAATTTATCTTTATAGGCTATTAATTATTTTACTGTAACTGAATTATATTGTAAAAATTTGTAATTAAAATGGTCACGAATTGTAGACTTGGATTTCTCCTTCCACGTGGAATAAAATTGAGAATAAATCATTTTGAAATATTAGTTAGGTAAGTTTAAAGAAGCCGAAGATTTCAAGAAATTCATCCTCTCTTCAGAGTTCAAGCGATTTTCAAATTACGGAGTGGATGAAGACAAATTTGAGACTAAAGGGCCTTCTAGAGGATAAGATTCCCTAAGAAATTACTCGTTTTCATCCACTCCACTTTATTGAAAAATGGCTTGAACTCTGGAGTAAGCGGTGTGACGATGGGGACTCTTCAGTTGCAGGCTATGTACTATATACTAACACCCTGCTAAAATTCAGCATAATATATGGTGTGATGTACTGTGTTAGTATTTTGAATAATAATTGCTAAGTGTTATCTTCTTAAATTAAAACTGTGTGAGAAATAGTAAGGTCTATATACTAACACCCTGCTAAAATTCAGCATAATATATGGTGTGATGTACTGTGTTAGTATTTTGAATAATAATTGCTAAGTGTTATCTTCTTAAATTAAAACTGTGTGAGAAATAGTAAGGTCTATCTATGCCTGTTTTTGCTTTCACTGCGTATATTTGTCATTAATCAAATGGATAAATACCTTCATTTTTCTTCCACTACGTATTTTTGCCATTGAATGAAATGAATACCTACCATCATTGTGAAATAAGCCTACTATAATCATGAAAGCTCACTTGCTTACAAGGGTTAATTTACTTGAGCCTATGCACATGTTAGATACACAATTCTCTATAGCTATTATAAACTGTAGAAGAACTACAAGTAGACTTAGTTGAGAATAAAGTTTAGGAATGCAAGACGTTGAATAAAGACTTGAGGCAGGGCTACTCACTGGCGTCAGGCTTGTTGAGATCAAAGATTCGAATCAACTTCTCGTTGCTTCCGGTCGTGAAAAGCGTGCTATCTGAAGAGAAATCTACACTCTTCACAATATGCTTGTGCTGGAAAGACTGTACACCTTGTCCACTCACTGCGTCCCACACCTATCACAAAATAAACACTATCATTACCACAACAAATATATAGGGTGACACAGAATAACAGGAACTTTTAAAAACGCCATAAAACATTAGTGGGAAGGGTAAAAATGATTTTATTCAAACTAATGTAAAGTTCAAGACTTGCCATTTGAGAATTATTAATAACATCTACCACTTTTTGACAATTACTTCTTCAAGATGGCTTCCTCCTGAACGAAAAAACTCTTGAAATCTGTGTGACGATTCCTCATTGATCGCTGCAACACCTGCGTTTCCTGGTCCCATGATCTGTCCACCTGCGATTTTCTGTTTGTGGTGCTATCTCAAATCAAACGTTTTCACAACTTGACCAATAACTGTGGTCGAATCATAACAGACAATTCAAAATGAAATTAATAACATCCCAGCTAAAATGTTGCAGCAATCGTTCAGGAATCTCAATACAGATTTCAAGAGTGTATTCGTGCAGGAGGAAGCCATCTTGAAAAAGTAATTTTCAAAAGTGAAAGATGTTATTGATAATTATCAAATGGCAAGTCTTAAACTTAAGCTTTTCTTTTTAGTTTGAATAAAATCATTTTTGCCCTTCCCACTAAAGTTGTATGGCATTTTTAAAAGTTCCCGTTATTCTTTGTCACCCTCTATAATTAACACAGATATTATTGACATGAACATCATGAGAAGTTTGAATGAGACATACTTCGTCTAGCCAAATATTATTACCTATTTATCCCTTGCAATGAATCCAATTACATACTGAACTATTCTTTATATTTTTTATATTCATTATCATACGTAATTCATAATTTATATTATGTTATGTATTCGATACTCCCATATGCGGTATGCTCGAGAAAGCTTGCATATATGTAATGTTACTTTTTGTAATATTGTAATAAATAGATACCGTAAATAAATAAATAAATATTATTCTCTGTACTACACAATAAAGAACATACGCTTTTCTTTTCAGGGCTACTGAGCTTATGAGACACAATAAGAATTATCAAGTAGCCTACCCTTTATCTTATCATAACGCAACTAGTTTCAACTCTTCAAGAGTAATTACAAGTGTAAATAAAAATAATTGTTTATTCAAGTATACGGTATTGTAATATAATTATGTAAATAATAAAATATTTTTTTGTAAATAACAATTTCTCTATTTACACTCGAAAATGGCTCTTGAAGAGTTGAAATTAGTTGTGTTGTGTACTTGATAATTTGTATTGTGTCTCATAAGCTCAGTAGCCCTGAATTGAAAAGTGAATGTTCTTCATTGTATAGTACAGTGAATAATACAATATGTTTTAGTAATTGAATAAAGGGTATTTGATAAATTATTATTGTGTATCAATGGAAAACATATTCCTGTTGATGATGTTGATATTGAGGCTATATGTAGGCTAGTAAAATTGTATATTTGCAACGGTAGATGTTGATAATGATTTATTAAGCAGTAGAGCTGAAGATGGGTTGACTATAGATTCATGTTATAAAAAAATCCTCATAAACGTTGGTTGCTTTCCTTGTCTGCCATTAGATATTTATGGAATGTAACAGTTTCAAAGGGGTATTAGGTGGTATGTTAGACACAAATAAGTTAGTTTGAACACAAACTAAGAACAACTTCTCACATTGACTTACTTTAAATTAGAATATCTGATAGAGTCGTTTTAAATCAGGTGAGAACCGTTGGAATATTCGCTACTAAGTGCCGGTTGCACAAAAGCCGGTTAAATTTTAATCGCGGTTAATTCCACGAGAAACAATCAGAGAAGCCGTCTTATCAAAAAGGCCTTAGAAATCTCTGATTGGTTCTCATGGAATTATTCACTGTTAAAATTTAACCGGCTTTCGTGGAACCGGGTCAAAGATTTCAAATAACAGTATTATGTCTATGTTAAACAAATTGATAATACCTACTATTGAAACCATTAATTTGTATACCATACAGAATCATATTCCAAAATAAGACAATCTTAACGATAACTAATCATGATAAGAGAATTTCAACTATTTTTCAATTAAATGAGTAGTTTTTAACCATCGTTCGTTAGGATAATAGAATTGAGTTACTACCAAGCAAATAGCCACAATATAGCACGGAGTTATACAGATGTGCTTTTAGGAATATCAAGTTTGTTTTGTGGTCCTGCAAAATTATTTCTTTAATATGTGAATGCTTCCTATTTTAGTGATAATAATATGAAATATTTCTTGTATGTTTGGTTTTGAAGCATCAACATTTGAAAATCTACTTTGTGAAAATAATTAAGGACTGAAATTTTTTTTTGAAGTGAACAACTACAAGACCTATTTCTGAAGACCAACTACCTATTTCGGACCTTATCTAAATTTAGGAGAGGAATAGCACAAGGTTACCTTATATTTTCCCTCCCTATAATTTTGATGATGTACTTATTGAATGAATCAATAAAGAATAGATGCAAACAGAAAAATTAATTGAGTTATATAATTGAACTAAAACAATTATTTAAAATATCAATTACAAAACACTTTAAATAGTGATTATCATCTGGAACATTAACAATTGATTACATAACAGTTATGAACTCTTTTTTACAACGGAATCTGATAGCATGAAATCCAACTGCAGTAGAAAAAACTGTCGGACCTTGAAATTTTTTTCAACCGAAAAAACTGGTACTGCTCTATTGCCGCCTTTATCATAATAATTCTGAATACTGGCATCAATGAAACGAGGATAAAGTTTACTAAAAACAAAGCTAGATTAATAAAAATGATAACGAATTTTATTTTAGCTTATAATGTTATCACTGAATGGCTAATTCATTGATATAGTATTTTTTCAAGTAAATCATAAGAGTTGAATTCAATCTTGACGTAGGTAGTCTACATTAAAAAGAGCAGATAGTTTGGAAAGTTACTATAATTTCAGTTTTAGGGGTAGCCTACAGCATATCCAGGCTGATGATCAATTTACAGCAATTTTAAATTCGAGTTTTGAGAAGATGATTTGCTAGAGATATACATTTTCAAATGACTTGGGTTTTACATGGAAATGTTAACATGAATCATTTAAGACTAGATTGAATTGATATTCGATTAAACAAATTTCAACATTAGGAGCAGAAACCTTTTCCGAGTATGGCACAGCCACACAGAGACCGATTTGCGTTAGTGGTATCTTGAATCTCTGTCTAAAATTTGGGATACTGTTTAGAATACCTGTAGGATCGCAGATCGCACTCTGTGTGACCAGGCCCTAAACCATAAAATCACTATTCAAATGGAGAATTAATTGCGTTGGTCTTTATAACCCAATTATTCTCACTAATTGATTTTTAGTCAAAACGTGTAGTTAGGATGTAAGCTGAAATTACACAGAGTATAATAATTATTTGGTCTATTCCTTAAAGATTGTACTCTAATTAATATCATTATACAATTATAGCTTTGTACACCAAAATCGTTACTTTGAAAAACATTGTGATATGGAGTAAGAAGGATTGCATTGTAAAATGAGATTTGTGGAAGATAATTCACCGCTATCAAGAAAACAATGGAACTATTGCCGAAATTTGTCGAGTTTGTATAGTACACGAGATTTTGACTTCCAATAGCCTACAGTATAAAGTAAATGATATTTAAAACTATTGAAATATATATATATTTTAAAAGACTAAGAATAAATTAATACCTATATTATTTTGATAATTTAAATTTTTAAATCATGAATGAAATTAATTTTTTCTTTAGCACAGCTATAATGTTATGTAACTTGATATCAAATTGATTTATTATTTGCAAAATTTGTTGCATTCTATTTCCTTACGGATAAAATTTCACTAATTATACTCAACTAATTAGTAATCTGTGAAGATTCTAACATCTATACATCCTAAAATAAATGATTATTTATTAGAGATTAGAGTATTTGTGTATTTGAAAAACAAAGCATTATTTCTATTTGGAAGTTTATTTATGAACTGTCCAATTTTTAGTTGAGTACCTAAATAGATTATTTAATTATTAATAAGTTTATTCAATTACGTAGTCTACTAATAAAGAGGTAACTTTCATATTTGCCTCAAGATAAGAATATATCAACGACCATTGTGTAAACTTAGCAACACCTGCCAATTTCGTTTCAAAATTTAAAAATAGATAGTGAGTTGAAGTAATTTATTAAATAGTGGAGACTGACATTTTTCTATTAAGGTTATTTGATGGCATTGTTCAAAATGTTACAGGTTAATTTAATAACAGTGATTAAGAGAAATATTAGGCAGCGTTATAGAGTTGTACATTCGGTGATAGAAAATCAATGTGCATTTTATTATTATTGCAACCTTGTAGGAGCATAAAAGATCAAAGTACCATTTGGCTATATGGATAGCCAATAAGCAGTCCGGAGTGGACTTCCTAGATACTAGGAACAAGGAAGTTAGTTCTGACAAGGTCATAAATTTACCATTGCATTGAAATCTGCAGCTCCAGAAGCTGCTTTTGTCGCGTCTTTGTTCAGGGCCACCCCCCAAACAGCACCTTTGTGGCCTTCAAAAGTTCCTATCCAATCTCCAGTGTCACCCTGTCGCAACATGGGTTTGCCATCTAGAAAAAGGAAAAATATTCCAAAAATAGATTCAATCGATGCTAAGAGAAGCCATTAAAATGGCTAAAAAACATTCGTACAAGAGAATAATTCAATTAAGTTGATGGATTACTGAAAATAGGCCAAGGTAAACATGAAGAGAGGTTATACTTGCCTTTGCACGCCGAAATCAAGAAGTATCCACACTCGGTAATGTCACTAAATGCAAGATTCACTACTGGTCGAGTATGGCCGCTGCAAGTTAGAGGAGTTTGTCGAAGATTAGCCATTATTTATGATTTAATTAAACCTAAAATTACGCCGACAACAGTATATTACGAATTAATACTACTGTCGGGACGAACAGACTACCGTAACACACACATCAGGTGCTCACAGCCAACTGAATTTTAGTTGACACAAACAGCAATAACTTCCTACTCCGGGTTTCCCCCACCACTGCAATACAAGGTTATTTTTTCTTGAATAATGAAAAGAAAACCATATATCCCATTGAATTTTATAATTTATGATCTTATCATTATTTATCCTCACCATAGAATCATTGGTAATTATTATCTATTATTTTTTTGAGACACATCGATTCAGTACTAAACCGACTTTATTCGAAAGATACCTTCATCAACAAATCCTATTTCATGTCATGCATTTTAATCAAAGTTTATCTTCTTTTTATAAAGATATTGAGATTTGAATCTCTAACTTCATACATGAATAATAAGAATTGAGACTGAATTTTCATAATTAGATTTTTCATGAGTTGGCATCACTAGCCCGCGAACTTTTAAACTTCTCACGTTCAAGGACCATCAACTTAAGGAATCTGATTATTTATTTTTATATTCTAATATTCTCAGAATTAGCTAGATGATAAGTGATGTTTAATATACACTATGAACCCTATTACTCGATTATTATTACATAGTATATCAAACAATTTAAAATTAAAAACTTGACATTGACATACGGTACCAATTTCTTGAAGATTTATGTAATCTTCATTGACCTAATATTATGTTCATTATAGATTCAGTGTCTGTCATATTACACGGTATCTAAACACTACCTCCGTAAACTTTAGAAGAGGTAGTGATTTGAAACGCCGTTTATTCGATCCACGTGATTGTATAATATTCATCAGCTCCTATTTAAATATGAATATTTTTTGTACGGACAATGAGAGTTTTGAAATCTTGAGAGCTTAAATCTATTATTTTTGTTTGTTTGTCTTTGTCAGTTTTATTGGGCCTATTATTTTAATTCCAATTTGAGGTGAATAAGTGTTTAGTACGGTAGGCCTAGTCCATTTTATCGAGCAAGTTATAGAGACTGGAACTGTTGAAGATCTTCAATTATTAATTAATCAAAATCTTCTAGTGACAAATTATTTTATGAAGAGATTAATGATGTCATAAATATTTCTCAAAATTTAATTTTTATTAGTATATTTGTAGAAGTTTACCTTGAATCTCACTCATATTCTTAATATCAAATATAGAAACCATATCAAGTCGCTGCTCACTGTTATTATAAATTAATTAAATTTTCATTAAGATACTCATTCCTTATAAATAATTTATTCCTTTGGTAGCTTTAATCAGTAAATTCAAATTCAAATTGTTTTATTCATAAAATATAACATATTTACAAAATATAAAAGTGTTATAAATTACATGAATAAATTCTCCCTGCCTGGATGATTTGTCCGTGTGCAGGGAGGAGTCGCAAATTATCAGACAGAGGGCAAATACTAGCAATAATAAAATAAATTACAAACTATGAATAATAAATAAATTTGAAAGAATAATAAGAGAGTTTATTTTAATAATAAATTTTTAAACTAAAGATACAAAAAAACAATAAATAAATAAAATAAAAGTGTCAGCTCGACGGCGGTTAAAGGGCTGAGTTGGGAGTAATATAGCTTTATTAGCGTGGTACTGTGTGTAATATTTGAATGTTATTCTGTGTTCAGAACTAGAAATATTCATCTATATGGAGAATGTAGAAGAGCCTCCGCAGCATCTGAACCGATGCAGAGCAGCCACCCGGTCACTCTCCGCTTGTAGACGGCAACGCTAAACCCCTCATCAGTAGTTGAAATCTCGGCCGGTACATTACGGTAAAGCCAATGGGCTAAATGAAAACAGTTTCCAAGTCAAATTGAATTACTTAAACGTGGAAATTGAATATTTATATGCAATCTGTTTCTAGTGGGATAATAATGTTGAATTTCATTGAAGACAAAGTTACTTTTTTTTAAGACAAGTAAATTTTTCATAAATAATTGTTTTATATTTAAAACAGGGAATTCTTGGAAAATTAAATGTGTTGTATATCTATGATTTTTGGCCAATAGTGTTTTAATAAGTGCTCTCTGTGAGACCGCAACAGGACGCAGGACACCCAAGGAGGCACCGCCCCACGCCAAGATGCCATACTCAAGCAATGTCTGCACATATGCATAGTAGACAGAACGACAGTGTCCAGGACTCAGGAACCTTCCCAGCTGTGCAAAAGCATAATTCATTTTACGCAACCTCTGCCTGAGGTAGTGCACATGGGCCACCCAACTCAACTTGTGGTCGAATATTATGCCAAGATATTTGTGAGTTAAGACTTGTTCTATCTCAGGACAGTTACAGTCATTGGAGAATGGGTCACCACATGAATGCATCCTGAGCACCCTGGGCCCGGGGCTATTACGAAGGAATATAGGTAGACACTAGGATTTCGAAATATTAATTGACAACACATTGTTGTCAAACCAATTTTTCAGTTTAACGAGATCAGAGGAAGCATTATTGAATGTTTCAGTCCATGTGCAGCCTGTAGACACAAGTGCCGTGTCATCGGCAAAGAGGAATGTTTAATAAAAATAAATTTTCAAGTCCTATATGACTTGAGTGTTGTTATTGGTCCTAATACCGTAAATATTGGACCGTTATTAATTTGATTCTAATATTTGTAAAATTTTATGTTCTAATAATGATTACGGTACCTATTTGATATAATCCAACAAACATGAAACATCCGGATGATTTTGGACTTTGGGATGAAGTGTTTGGAATCAATTAAATTACAGTACAACAGCAAACTTTACCAACAGCAATTTTTAGTTTAATTCACAATGCAACAATACAAACAGTACCGGTACAATACATTGGCGGCTCTTTATTCAATGGTCCCAGCTTTTAAATACATTTATCACAATAACAAATATTCCACAGTTACAATAATACATTATTCTTATGACTCAATTTATTGAATCGTGAGTTTCAGTAGCATCTATGAATGATTCTAGATAAAAATGTATAAAATTCCAATTTGTATAAAAATAATATTATATGCACTCAATATTATTTTATAAAACAGCAAGTACATTATTATAGATTGGAAATTCACAGTTATCCATTTACAGCATTTTACAATAAATACAATAGTTGTTGATTTTATTGGAAAACATGCTTTGGAAGGCTAAAAATATTTTAGGAAGCAAAAAATAGTTGACTGAAGCAGACATCTTTGTATGGAGAACTAATCAACGTTTTCAAAGTCTATGGGATACCTAATTCAACACTACTTTGAAAAAATATGAAAATTAAGATTTCTACAAAAAATTATCTTCATCAAGCTAAAGAAGAATACTCGTATCTTTTCTGCTTATATTTTAAGAGAGGGTTTTGTCGTACATTACAATAATTATTATTGATCTAAAAAGGCACTGGAAGGCCATGGAATATCGTCTATAACAATTGGGGTAGGTACTGAATCAATTTTATGGCAAAAAAATTCATTAGAAAAGAGCTAAAAAATGTAAACTACATTATTTCAATTCGATATGAAGATATTTGTTCAATTAATTAATGATACTGTGATCATCTGAAGCGAATAATCTAGTGTTATTTCGAATTAATTCATTGTTATTTGTGTGATGTTTATGGCATTGAACCGTCCTCAGACTTTATTGACTTGGATGCTAGATTATAAACAAATCAAACAATAGATTATAATCAAGTAGGTATAATAATAAAATCATTACAAATTTGTGATGTGTACACCATTGTTTGTAATTTTTCATGCAATAAAAATAATTTGAATTTGAATTTGAATCTTCATAAATAAAAAAGTAACTCCTATAGATGAATATGAGAATTGTTTCTCAAAATACTGAGATAGTGAAAGCAATGGATGGAGAATGAATAAGCCCAGTTACCATGATGGTAATTTTGTTAGTTTTTTTATACCTAATAGAACTCTCGTCCCATTTATTGGTTTAAGTGAGTTGAGGTAATGTAGCCTATACCTATGTATCAACTAAGGCGGTTTATCTCTCAGGAGATTAAATTAATTATATAATATTGGAAATACTGAATTAAGCTATGGTATCTCCGTGTATTGTATTACGGTTGGTACTACAAAAATAATTTCTATTATGTATAGGGCCTTATGAATGATACAAGAAACAAAATTCTCAATTTCATTAAAAGTGATCAATGGGAATGGAGACTTTTCATTTGAATTTCCCTGTTTCTTTCTTGATCTAGAGCAAAAGCAACTACTGACTAGTTATGAATGAATCCACATTCACTTGAATGAAACCAACTTAATTCTGGGGAATGAATCGGTTATAGAAAAGAGTAAACCCAACCCCTTTACAATAAAGTAAATGATAAGAAAATTATAATTATTCATCTTTCAATTTGCATAAGCAAAACGGGTATCCATCTACTATATGTAATTTAAGACACCATTTAGACAATTAAGGTAGTAGACGTTGAAAGATTATATTAATGACTAGACTCAACCAAATATATTTTGAGTTTCTTCTGAGACCATAGATAGGATCTGGACTTCTTAAATTGTCTTAAACCTCCACCTCTATTTTTTATCTTAATACAATAATATTAATATGAAGGTTGTGTATGAGGGATGTATGCAGAATAAATTTGTCATGTATTTTGTGGTAAAAATGAAAGGAAATAGTTGATAGTCGACAATGAAAACTCATCGGGAAAAAAGGTATAAATGCATTATACATCACCATTCTATCATGAGGTAAGATACCTAATATCTGAACTCTGATAATATTTTTACATATTTTGTTATTTAGCCTTCAATTCAATATGATAGTACTCCAGAAGATATTTAGGCTATTGTTGAAACAGTATCTTTGAATAAAGGAAAGTACTTCACAATACGTGTAAACATTTCTTTAAAATGTCGCCTACATTACACAATTATTATTATCATTATACTCTATCAACCTTACTATTGATTATGAAAAACCATATACAGAATGAAAAACTTATAGCCTACTAAGTTACATTGAAAATAGAGCTCACAGAAAAGAAATAGGCTAATATGGTACTTTCACATATCTAATTTAAAAATCATATCATGTACTCCCTTCTCTAGAGCCCTTTCACAGAGGTAAATTTGATAGCAAACTATAACATTCAATAAATCACAATTAAGTATTTCTACTAAACATTTAGTAATTATACCATACTACTGTAAATAATAAATATTAAACTTAACAATATTAACAAACAATAGATGGATTTGTTTTAGAACAACTTCCGTGTGAAATAGTTTGAAAAAATTATAATCAACTTATAACTTCAAATAATAATATTAGCTAGTAAATAATGTGGGTTCTATAAATCGATACGGTTTGCTACTTAGAAGAAAATAAGATAATGAGACCTACAGTGACTAATTTGACTCTTGTTAATTTACCACTATTTTCTCTGGAATTATTTTCCACAAAATGAACTATGGTTTATTGATAAATATTATAATATGAGAATATCAATTTTATGAATTTGGTACTTAAATTGAGTTATTTCTGTATCATCAAAATATATTTTGTTGCTTTTCTTGCTATACAGACATCTTAATTTTTCAGGCATAGACTGAAGAATATACATTTTTTGACAGACCAGCACACATTATAAACAAAAACATATTCCACGTATAATCGTAGAGTTAGCTCTAAACTCCTTTAGACAGAATTTTTTTGACAGACCAGCGCATATTATGAACAGAAACATATTCCACGTATAATCGTAGAATTAGCTCTAAACTCTTTTAAGTTGGACAGAATTTTTTTGACAGACCAGCACACATTATAAACAAAAACATATTCCACGTATAATCATAGAATTAGCTCTAAACTCTTTTAGACAGATTTTTGACTGACCAGCGCACATTATAAACAGAAACATATTCCACGTATAATCGTAGAATTAGCTCTAAACTCTTTGGCTAAGCAGTTGGCTTGATCACCGTAACGGTTTATCCTGAACACCTCACCATTGGTTCTATACACCATTTCACCCAACTTATTATACCCATCAACAGTGGCTTCGAACACACCATTACCCGGTTCTGTCCTGAACCTTACCCGAACTTTGAAGTTTTGCTCATTCTTCTTGATGATAACAGCTCGCTCCACTGACTGCAGCTTTTGCTCCGCGCACTGGGATTTATGTTTGGCGAGTAGAACATTGTTGAAATGATCGACCATGGTCTGAGCCGCCGCAATACCTCGGGGGTCCTCGTTGCTGACTTTCTGTTCATTTTTCTCGCAGACACAGAAGTACTCGGGCACACCTACGTCATCACAGTCACGTGTTTTCGGAACGGGTTCGAACAGCGAGACACCTCTCCTGCTGCCGTTGAAGTGTCGCCTGTTATACTCACTCATCTTCTCAAATCCCAGATTCCTTGGCACCGTTTTGGAGCTCTCCAGTGTGGACAGGACATGTTCGAATGTGGCGTGTAGATCGAAGGTGCTAGTGAAGCGGCGCATGTTTTCTCTGAGGGCTGGTCGCCATTTTGGATAGACGGTGTCCACCCAGGGTGGGAGAATTATGCTGACCATTGGCATCATATCTTCTATGCGTCCCACATCTGTGCGCCGGATGCCGTCTATTCTGTTGCCGTGGTCTCCCAGGACCAGGGTCACTGTTCGGTTGAACAGGTTCTCTCTGTAGCAACGTTCTAGAAATGTGTAGAAGTCGTCGTCGATTGCCTGAAATAGTATAAATTTCATGAAAATGAATAGGTACTAGAAATATCATGATAAGTATTTTTATACTTGAGATATTCAACTTGCCTATATATTTTTTACTGTATTGTGTTGAATGAATAAAAATATTATTATTATGTATTCATCTGGAATTTCAATAATTACTGTATAATGGTTATTTGAACTCTTCTCTATTTAGGGCCACTTGTGATATAAATAGAAATACAAAAATCTCAGTTTACCCTTTTTTGAATCATTTTATCACAACATTTTTCAAAATTCATGCCATTTTCAAGTCATTAGTTATTTGAAATAATTATTATTTCAGTCAATAATTATAATCACAGTTGCTTAACTGCAATTTCTAATGAAATATTCCATCATACAAAATAATAATTAAAAGAAAATCAAAATCATAATAATATTATATTATATTCAAATCAAAACATATATTCATTAGAATTTTAACAAAACAATCTCTCACTTCTTTTATCTGTTGTACGGAATTATTAAATTGAATTTGTCGTTTGCTTTCTTATAGTGCTGACTGTAAAGCAGAGAGGAACATTTACATTATAAGAAAGCAATATGAAATTTTAAATGTGAATTATTTGATCAATCAAGAGTTGAGATGTACGGCTTTGAAATCTCAGTAGACTACAATCTGTAAAACTACAATAGTTTATTCATTGTATTTTCAATAGTTTATTTTGATCATTGTAGCTCAATCTTGAAAGCTATTATAAAAGTTTTATATTCTGCAAATTTTCATTTACAGCTATAAGAATGAGAACTGATTCAATTTAAATCAAAAATCAGTTTTATTGTTTCATTTCCATAGAATATACAACATGATATTAATTAATAATATATATGAACATTTACTATATTGGAAATGTAAATTTAATTTTGATAAACTTTTGATTAATACTTAGACTGTGATGAGGAAAGTATTCAATAGGAAATAGTATGCACAGTAGCAAAAGTTTTGATAACGTTATTGGTCAGAAATCATTCATACTGTACTGTTTTTTGTGAACAAGGTTTGTAGAAGGGAAGGATACAAATAAGAGACAGGAAAGGACTGGCAGAGAAGACATTCGCGCTGATATCACATTCTTTATTAAATGTTTTATTTTAGTTTTGGAAAGGAGAGGAACCAAAAAGAAGTTATGAGTGGAGATGGAGGAAAAATCAATATAAAATGAATAGTTCCATTCGAGAATAAACTCTTTACTCACACCAACAGTGTTGACGTAATCATGACTAACTTCGTTGAACAGAGAGAATAGGAACACTGGTGAGTCCTTGTAGACTTCAAGGAACGACTTGAGGTATTCGAAGAAAATGAGGTGCTTCGGCTGAGGTCCAAGACAGAAGGAAGAGCTAGTTTTGTAAAGTATGGAGTTCTCGACTGCCAGCCAGTAAGTACGCATGTAGTGGAGAGTTGGCTGGCTCAGGATACCCGTGTAGAGGTAGTCGAACATGTTGAACTCTGGAAGATCCTCGGAGTACATCGTGGCCG